>NW_020448919.1:476804-555548 GCF_003343035.1 Apteryx rowi | reverse complement strand
TATTTCTAATGCTACAAGAATGCTGTAAAGTGTCTTTTAAAGTGATGTAGCCTGACAAGACATTTTTGTCAGTGTTAAAAATCTTAGGTAGTTTTGTGCACTTATTGGACCATTGTGAATTCTCTCTCAGTGTAAGTGCATTTCTAATAAAACTTCTTGAGTAAAACTCTTCTTTGTACTATTACTAGTCATGCATCATCAGTAATTTTTAACAATTCTTGTAGTAAGTAGAGGGTGATACTATAGTTATTTGTGGCATGATAATGCATTAAGTAGTATTAGTTAATTGATTTGGATTTTTTTTTCTTTTGTTTGTTTTGNTTTACACTTGAGCTGTCCTACGGGGTCAACAGTTTTCTGGTATGTGCAGTACCGGTATTACAGTTCTGGAAAAGTATTAGGAACATCTTTTGGATTCTATATTGTAGTTGTTTCAGTTTTGTGTCTTAAAACGTTTGTGCTGATTTTTAAAACTATGTCTTTTAAACTCCTGTAATGATGTTAATGCTTTTGGCTCTTCTCTGGTATTAGAGTTTGTATTTTCACAAAGAATGCTTTGTAGCAGGCATTACAATTAATCTGTTTTGTACATAAATGTGCCAACAGCTTGATGGTGGCGTTTTTGAAATGTAGAACAAAGTGCTTGCAAAAATGTAATAAACACACCTGTGTACTTTGTGTACTTATTAACTACTTGTGTTGTATGTCTTTTTCTTTTCCTATACTGAAGAATCATTGCAACCAGAAATGGAAGAAGCCTGTTCCCATATCCTTGCTATTGAAAGAGTGTTCTCAGTACTATGCATTTTTTTGTAAAGCCAGCTTTTAGATGATCCAAGAGACAGTCTCTTTAGCAGAAATTTGAGAACAAAAAGTAAAATTATAAAATATAATCTGGAGATATTACATTAATTATAGAGGATGTCTTTGTCAGATCTGTGATAAAAAAAATTCTCATTACAATCAATAACTAAAAAAATAAACAAAAAACAGAGTGGTAGTCTCACCCGTTTCATGACTCTGAATTCCTTCTGGCCTGTGTATCTCTTAAATCATGCACAGGTAAAGACACAATGTGCAGCCTTCCTGTGATTAGAAATTCTTCCTCAGTTATGGATAGTTCACTGCATTTAAAGTTCTGGTCACTTCCCATAGGCAGGTTACTTCAAATGCACCTCTTAAAATCAACATTTAGTACCGGAAATTATATATTCCAAGAATAAGAGAGTAAAATATATTCTAAGGGCAGAATTTCATAGTTCAAGAAGAGCAAGGCAGAATATATTTTTAATATCAGTTATGAGAATAACTATGAAAGATTCACAGAACTGCAGTGTCATTTGGGACAGCTTAACAGAAGCTGCTCTGGCATCAGTTTGGTGCTGAAGGTGCTGGTACCTGGATATTATAGTGGCTAATACTTTGAAACCATGATGATGATAATACATTACCTATGTGTGTGTAAAGTAATTTAAAAGGTTAAGACAAGTCTATAGTGTCAATTAATATGATATCACTGAGGAAAGGTAATTAAACTGTACATCCATAATGTGTTTGTTTCTCATTTAACTAGCTGTTATGTAGCTCTTTGTGTGCTTTTGATGAGAACAGGTGCCCCTAATGGCAAACAATTTTTCAGCAGCAGCACAAGCCAAGGGGGTAGAGGAGCTTCCCACAGCACAGCACATCAGTCATAACTGATTGACTTCAAAGTCTGTGTGTATTTTGTTTATTCCACTCTCTTCTCTATTAGTTGACAGCCTAAGATGATTTATCCTGGGGTAGGTTGCATGGATCTTGCTCTCTACAGACAATTCTGTACTTAGTCTAAAACTGTGACTATTGTGCTTTTTAGAAACCAGAAATTATTTTAGATAAATCAGTTTGGTGCAGGAATTGCCTGCTGCTACACAAAAGGATGTAGTTAATGAAGATTCCAGTTTAAGAGGTCCCCAGCTCCAGCTCCTCAGTTTCACACCTTCTTCCCAGTTTACTTGTCCCATCAGTAGTGCTGATAGCATGCTACAAAACAGTGGTTGAGTTAGAATTTCTCCCTACCCACTTCCCCCCATCACCTCATTTCTTGCACAAGGTTATCTTATTCCTTCAGCAGCATGCTTTTTGCCCCCCACTCCCCCCTGCCCCAGTTACCTCATTTTTTCCACAAAGTTATTTTATTCCTCAGCAGTATTGTGTCAGTAAATCTGTTTTCAGCACAGCTTCACAAACCATCGAATCAGCATGATTTAGGCAATGGTGAAGTGCAGCACAGGCGCGGGGATGAATGTCCACAGCAGGGGTGGGGAAAAAGAGACCGCTAAGCCAGCTTCCTTATGAGGCCAGTGTATCATTTGGCTGGGTTGTAAAGTTAAAAGCAGGTAGCTGGGTTGTGAAGTTAAAAGCAGAAGGCAGTTCGATGACTTGCTAATTTCATGTTTCTAACTACTTAATGATTTGATACACTCTTCCTTCACAAACATAACCTACTTTCAAAAAGCTTTGTCTAGAATTTAGAAAAATTATTATTCTCTCTCTCGCTCCCCATATATATTCACACATATATATAATCTGAAGAATTATTTCCAATAATTCCATTATTAGATTTACTGAAGTTGCACATAATGTACAAAAATAATTTTTTTTTGTTACTGGAGTTAAATTAAAGCAAGAAGATTTCTAATATATTTATAAATGTAATTGTAAATTCATTGTTTTTAATAATATATGCAATTATCAATGTTAATTTAGTGCAGTTATTTAAATTTTAATATGTACATACTATTTAGCATTTGAAGTCTGTTTACATAATTGTGTTATGCTTTGACTATTGGCACTCTTATAAAATTCTGATGCCCTGCGGCTGCTATTAGAGTGCTTCATAAAATAATATTAGTCCCAATTACATACATTCTATGGAGCTGGTAGGAAAATCTAGAGACTATATAAATGGCAAAAAAAAAAACCCAACCCTCTTGTCTCATTCCCACAAATTTGAGTACAGCAGAATGGAACATAGTCCAGATGATTTTATTATACTACGAAAGTAAATTAATCCATTCCTTCAGTTTGAGAGGTTTTAAGGGATAGTAGCTTATCTTCCACCATTGATCAAAAATATTGGTTGAACATGACAGTGGTTACAATTCACCTGCAGTTGTTATAGTAGATCTTAGGACAGAACATTTCTGTACCATACTTACTATAATAATCAGTGACAAAAGTTTATATAGTTCTTTCCATCTTTAAGTTCCAATATATTTTTCAGATTATTCAGTACTGGGTTACCACAGGTATTTATTAATATGGTTGGTTTTCTGAAGAGCACAGCTCAATTCAGCTAACCAGTAAAAGAGCAGGCTATAATGTGTTTCATCCCAGGAGTGGAAAGGTGGTGTTTTTACAAACTATTCTCTTAAAGATGAGCAACATTTCATTTCCACTGAGTTGCACAGGAACTCTGCAAATAGAAACTATTTAGGCAGGAAATCAAACCATGTCTCCAGGTGTTATCATATCGCAGTGCTGCCTATATTTTGAGTAAATAACAGTTGAAGAGAACAAGCAATTTATACATTTAGCAGCTCTCCATCCCACATAGATTCTTCTGATTTGTATCCTTTACAAGGGAAGAACTCTAAGAATTGCTGAATTTTGAGATTTCCAACTCTAGTTTCTTGTTCTTTCAGGTTTCTGCAGATGATTTCATCACTTCAGAGCGTTACTCCCATATCTACCAGTTATTAGTAATGATGCAACAGGTAAGTAATTCTGCTGGTACAGTGAGGGAGTTGGTTACTGGTATCGAAACAGATTGTCTTCGGATTATAAGATTCTGAGTGTTAGCCAGGAAACTAGTAGCTGTTCTGTGGGGGTATTTCTTTTAAGAAGATGATTCTGCCCACATTGTACAAGCTGTTGTGGACTCTTTTCCCGTATCAGGTTGAGTCTGGCCAGATGGATGTGAGCCCCAGGAAAGATATTTTAGTTGCTGTTTGAATTGGCACTTCTGATCTGCCTGCTTTTCTTTTGCATTGCTGAACCGTTGGTGGCTGAAAGGGATGGTTTGGGGGATAGGTTTTTCTCCTCTAGAAGTGTTTAGCATCCAGGGAAGGGAATGTCAAACAAAAGCTCTTTTCGCAGTAGCTGCCACAGCTGTGGCAGTAACACGGCAACAACTGAAATGGTGCCACTAGATTGCAAGCAGACTGAAAAAAGACTTGAAAAAATTAACGAGAGGCTTACGTGAATATCCTACAGTTCTGCATGTGGAGTTACTCAAGCCAGAAATGCTTCATAGGCCAAAAAGTAATGACAAGAGCGTTAGTCACCTGCATTCTTCATAAAAAAAATAAATATTAATTTAACAATGAATTTAGGGGAACAAATTTATCCTCAGAAAGTTCACGTCCCCATTTAAAACATGTAAATCATCTTCTGGAAGTTTGTAATTCAGTCAGTTCAGTTTGCATGTACATTCACACCCTCACAAGTTCTATCCTTTCTTTTTCTTCTTTTTTTCTTCTAATAATTAGCTAAATCACATGGTTAGACACAGAAGCAGATCCTCAGGTTCTTCAGCTGGCTGGTTTGAGCTGATTAGGCAGACAGAAATCTCTCAACAAGGCAGCCTTGGTAGTCTTATGACACAAAAAAACCCCTCATATTGGGGCCATCATTTTATGCTATGTAACATGAAATAACATGTTAGGCAGGAATACCAGGTTAGGATGTTTTCATTCATGTCTGTGTTTTCCTTTTGCTATTTKCTCCTGCTGCTCCTTGTGCTGTAGTTTGAAATGCAGCTTAAGTGACATAAACCTTGTTGCTATTGAGAAAGGGAGATATCACCACTGCCAGTGACTGGGGCATCACATGGCTGGAAATAGGGATGAGGAGAGAAAGAAAGACCAGGAGAAGGACAGAGGAATATAAAATTTCCTCTTTCTAGTAGCCCTGCCTGCAAGCTAATAGTCTGGCTCAAGACCTGCACTTCAAATAAAGAATTTTATACAGGTATTCCCAAGCATCCTCCACCTTGAGTTGGCTTTAAGGAACTCAAGGTCTAGTGAGAGCTTCTGACAAGCTACAAAGGACCAGTGCTGCCTGGAGCATCTTAATTTTGGGCAGGCCCAAGCCATATTTCTCCTTAAAGGAACAGATGGCTGAGGGAAACCTGTAGCTCCAAGCTGCCTTTAATTGTCACAGTAGGACCAAGTATCTGGTGGTGTTGCCATGTGCTCTTGGTTTCCATTCCCAGTGTGGGTAACATGATGGCCGAGCAGATGTGCTGCATGTGTAGCACCATGGAATAATCAGGTATAGGTTGTGTCATTTAAAGCAGCTGAGCGGATGATGCAGAAGACGTCCACCATTGCATACGTGTAATCCCAACCCCACTGAAGCAAAGACACTAACAGAAGTCAATGTGGTCAGGGTTACAGATCCAGCAATCTGGATTTGTATCATTTGCTTAAAACCAAATGAGAAACRTTAGAATTTTTTACAACATAATAGTTAAAGATAAGTGATTACGTTTTCAGAAGTTGCTGTAATCATATATGTACAAACACACACAAAAATATATATAGTCTGATAAAACATAGAAATGTTTTTTAATATGCAACTAGTCAATGCTCACTTGTCTGAAACTGTACTATCTGGTACTGCAGCTGGCTACACCTTCTGTACTGAACACGTCCATAGGTATCCCATTTTCCTTAGAAGGTTGTAACAGCTGCACATGCAGAGAATAAACCTTTGTGCTACATTAATATTAAAGACATCCTTAAAGGAAAATTGAAATTCAGTGATAAGGTGACTTTTTTTTCCTGTTAAAAATGACATTTATTTTACTCTACCATATTCATCAGATATTTGTGCAAATGCTAAGATAAAATATGAAAATAATAGCAGCTTTGGCTCTTCTTTATGGGACTATTCAGCTTCTTGTGAATTCTGCTAAAAGTCAGCCTTTAGGCCTTCATGTTTTTTTTTTCCCTCTTCAGATCTTCCAAACAACCTGGCAGATATGTAAAACATAGTATTTAGGATTTCAACTAGAACTTAATGTGTGTAAGTATGTGTGTGAGCAGTTTTTTTCCTATTTCATTTTAACACTCTAAATACTGTTCTTCCTCTTTCTGTATAGTCCCTGGAGTTTAACCTCCAGTGCTGGAACTTGATGCTTGCCTTCCCCTAACTCTTCTTGTGGTAGCTCCCTTCAGCGATATGTCATTGCCTCCTGGGGCAAAGCATTGCTGGGCATGGCTTCCACCTCTGTCTCAGCAAGTCAGCTCTGCTCTAGCTGCAAGCTACTGAGAATGGCATAAGGATTAATGATATCTGACTCTGAGCAAACGTGAAGCTATACCCAGTAAGTCCCTGCCACAATTACTAATCATACTTGTTCTGGCRCATTCTCAGCCTGATCATCCAAACTCGAGGAATAAGCTGATTACAGTAATGCAGATATCCTGTGAAGGCTATGGAGAAGACAAAGGAGAAAAACTTCAGCTCCTTAAAACAGCTTCTATTGTCCTTCAATATTCTAAGTGTAAAATAAAGAAAAATCAGGAAAGGAAGAAATCTATATACATACAATATCATGTTACCTTAAACCCTATGTAAGTTTGTGCTGTGCAACACTTTTCAACTGATGTTCAAGACATTATTGCTTCTCTTTCAAACTAGACAAAATCATAAATAATAATGTTAGACAAGAGATTTTCTTCATAAAAGTGGTGTGTGTGTGAGAGAGAAACTGGACAACACATCTGATAATCACTTTTTCACTGTGAGGGTGGTTGAATACTGGAACAGGTTGCCTGGAGTCTCCATCCTTGGAGATATTGGAGACCCAGCTGGACACCATCCTGGGCAACCTGCTCTAGCTGACCCTGCTTGAGCAGGGAGGTCAGACCAGATGATCTCCAGAGGTCCCTTCCAACCTCAAATATTCTGTGAATCAGAAAAAAACCCTATTAAGTTTATGAAAAAATATTGAAAGCAACAATATGAGATTATACCAAATAATATATATAGTACACTTAAGTGAACTATAATAAATGCTCATCATTTTTCCAAAGAAACAGTCTATGAAAAAAGGGAAAAGAAATCTCCTTCTTTAAATACAAGACTAGTTAGCACTATTTACTAATGTGATACATTTTAATGTTTTGATTAATTGTGTAGGATGTGACATTTTGCATTTTGACAATACACAGATTCATATATCCATTTGTATTTAATTTCATTAAAATATAATAGAAAGCCACGTGCATAAAGGAGCCATCAACCTCTGTAAAAGTCATGTCTTCTTACCAGAGATTTCTTTGTGTGGCATCGTGAGCAGTAAGTTTGTTATCTGCATTAATCTAACTAGATTAAATTCTTGAGAAAAAAATCCACTCAGTCCCTAGACTAGTATATGTACCAGATCTATGGAACAAGTATTTATGAATAGACATGCAGAAAATTTGATTATTTCTGGTCCAGAATTTGAGACTATGTATAAATAAACATGTTGCAGTAAGATTACAGTTAAACTCTGTGTCACAGATTTTCCCAGGAGACTAATTTGGAACAGTCCATAGTTTGCCACTTTTTTTAGGGGCAAAGTCCTTCTCATAGTCCTATTGTTATTTTATCCTACTGCAAAAAAGAATATAGAGAGCCTTCTAGAGAAGGTGAAAATAAATCTGTATTTAATCCAACACTGTTTTGGCTATTACTTGTGAGCTTTTAGTTAGATGTTAGTTAGGAATGGGAAATACATAATCTTGTATTACAGACCAATTTGATAAATTTTGTGGAGATTATTCTTTTTTTTTCTATACTGTCAAGCATAGATCATTGTCAGCCAGTATAACAGACTGTGTTACCTTGAAATTCTGTCTTCAGTGATGTTAGAGTCAAAAATTTACCTTTGTTTATTCTACATTTTTCTCTATTTTGACAGGTATAGTTATGACTTCACATACTTAGAGCTGACCTAATTTAATTTCTTCCGGGTTGTAAGTAGAGAGAAGTTGTAAATTGAATTCCATTTGTATGATACTGAAGTTTTTGCTCATTCAAAAACTTTTTTTTTGTAATATACTTTTCTGTAGAAATTTACAATCATACAATCATCTCAGGTCTATTTCTTTCAACTGATTTGTTGAGACTGAAAAATCTAACTAAACTAATTAAATTTACTTATCCTTTCTTTTTAAAGGATTATCATGCTCCCAGAGTCTCTGATGTTCAAAGTGAATCTTTAACAAGGTTCTAGTTCTGGTTTAACAATCTTCTTATGAAATTCAGGCAGTCTGTTTCTTGATGACTATCCATGAGGTCTGTTTGATGTAATGTTGAATAATCATCAGTGAAATCCCTACAAGAAGGGTTAGCATTATGGAATTCATGTTTTTCTGTCCTTATGACAGAACACAATGTTCGAGTAATAGCAGAAAAAGAGACTATTGTAGGTGAAGTGAAAGCATTTCAGTCTTCACGCTTATTCCCTATTATATTTAAATATGCTCCATGTTAAAAATAGACACATGAGAAGGAGATTATCCATAAAGTATTATTTTGTGACTTTTAATGACAATGAGGAAAACGGTTGAAGGGGAAGACCATGTAAAATCTCATATTGAAGGTTATAAAATACTGACCTCTAGTGGAAAAAAACACCTAAAACGGAAAGATGTGTTTGGCTAATGATTTAGCAAGACACTTTCAAATAATATTATTTCAAATAATCGCTTTCAGGAGAATACTTCTGTCTGTTCTTTTTCTAGTTCTGTGTATTTAGAAAGATATTCTGTACTATACCTTAGAAATATCAAAGACACTGTCTCTTTATATAAATATATAGTAGCTTTATCCCTTAAATCTTAGTCATAATTGGTAAATTTAGGGGAAATGAATAACTAGATCTTTGGTCAGCAAAAGGAATTCAGTGGTGACCTCACTTCTTGGAATTACTTATAATTTGACAAGCATTTTTTAGTGGTTAGTGATTTTGCCACCTACTTTAAAAATGCATTTTTAATAATTATTTTTGCAATATACTACTCCAAATCAAAAAAAGAGAATGTTATTTACTGCTATAGCGTGGTTTCTTCATACTGCAGATACAATTTAGAAAAATTCTATTTATGAAACTTACTTATATTACCTAAGGGGAAAACAGAGCTTCTAGCTTCTTAGAAATTCTTTATCACTTTCCAGACTAAAACTACATTTAATTTAAACTAATGTGTGGATCAGAGGCAGGTTCCAAACTATACCTAAACGTTATTTGGCATTAAAGTGACAAGCACAATTCTAAATTCAGTTGGAGCAGTGCTGTGCTTGGCTCAGATGTGGTGCTATCATGAGACAGTCATGAGACACCTCAGCCCTATCAGAGTGAGGTGGTAGTGTCTTTGTAGGCATGGAAGTTACAGTTAAGCTATCTTGGTACCTAATTAGGGAGGCAGCTATTCAAAAAGAARCTGTGTTATAGCTAGATCCTACAAACATAAAGGGGATTAGACAGGATGACACCTAAGGCCATTTTAGATGCTTTAGGGTGTCTCTCCTGGTCTTCAGCTACTACTCAAGAAGGCATTTCATACAGGACATGTCTCATATCTATTAGCCCTTTGAAGACATATCAGATATCCTTAAAAATGTGTGAAATTGCACTAAGTTACTAGGTTGAGGCAGTTGAATCTTACATCTATTGATCTCCAGTGTTTTGGCCCTGGCTCCTCAGCACAGGGAAGTCAGCAGAGCCAACCCTACTGCTGCTGCCYCTGCCATCAGCCCTCTAGTCTGGGCTCCTTGGCAAGGAGATCGCGCAGGCAAGCCCATCTGTGGCTCTTCTGGCTCTTGCAGGATCCCAGCCAGGGGAACGACTTGTGCATGCATTGCACATGTAACACTGCTCTTGATAGAACATTGATATTAGCATTTCCCTTTAACTGTATATTTAAAATATAGATATGATTTAGCAAAGAAAATAGACAGGGTTACTCCTTAGGGAAGATGAGAACCTTAACCCTCCATGGTCTGCTGCCTTTGTCAAAGCAGACATTTGGTGACTGAAATGAAAAATAATAATTATATTTCATGCCAAGAACAAGCATTTTAAAAAATACATGAGTTCCATTCACCTGTGTTATTTGCAAGTGAGGGGAACATTTTCAGGGATTGACTCATCACAAAAGAGAATGATTTTATCAGGAAGAACAAAACCTTTTAAGTAAAAATAAATGAGCTAATACCTTGCCAAAAATGCAACTTTTTTAGTTCAGCTTTGGTTCAGTTTAATAGTGAATAGTCCCTTCCCAGGAAAAAAAAACTTCTAGGTTATTGCAAAAATAGGGTTCTAAATAAAATTGTACAAATGTTTTGTGACAATTTTAAGTTCAATAAATGTGCTAATAATGAAGTAGCACATGAAACTAATGCTTCATTTTAAGAGGTACTTAAGTTTTACTTTCAGGCAGATCATAAGGGCTGACATAATTGCGTTCTGGTTCTTGTTTGGCTGAACAATTGGAGACATTCCCCAGAAATCCTTGCTTTCTCCCCCGAATGATGAGCATAAAGAACTTCCTTGTTGGTCATAAATAGGAATTTATCACTTCTGGAGCCAGTTGCATTAACACTTCCCAGACAGACTCATTTTATGTGAAGTTAGAAGAAGCTAGCTGACTGTTACTGTACTTTTGTCTTTATTAAAATGTTTTAAAAACTCTTTAGTTCAGCCCTTACTTTAGTGTGAGTTTTAGGGGAACTGTTATTTCAGAGAGAAAAGTTCTTCCCTTTAGTAGAGTTTTTTTAAGGTGTTTAAAAGGAAAGATGTATTGCATCTGATCAACAGAAGAAAATTCAGCAACCTGCTATCACATTTTTTCTCCACTCTTCTCTACATGAGAAAAATATCAATTGCGTCTTGCCAAAGATTTAATCACTGTTATTGAAAATGATTCTCTCTTACTGTAAACTCTTCATTCATTTAACTTCAAAGAAAATTTAATATTTGACATTTTGATCATTTCTAACATATTTTACAGCAAGAATTGATATGGTAATACAAACTATGATGCTGCACCAAATATAAATGTCTAACAGGTTAATTCTCTGATGCCATTATATGAAAATAGAGATAGTTAATGTAGCAGTATAGTATCAAATGATCTTGTTCTAACTGGAATACTAATGCAAGAAGTCATTTGAGTATAAAATATTGATATTAATTGAAGCATTAATTACTTATCTGACAACACATAAATTTCTTGCCAAAAGACATCCTGTATTTTCCTATGGCTGAGCTGTATCTGCTTGAATAAAAGAGCTGGGTTTGCTATAGTCTTTGGCTCCTTCCACACACACATCCTAAAGATTGGAGATATTGTCTTACTGAAATATCTGGAGCCATTTTCCCTCGCAGAACTCCTGTTTTGCCTTCCCATGGGCTCAGGAAGACATCCTTTTAGCAGATATGACTGGCCTATATTTTTAAGGTTTTCCAGTGAAGCCTCAAGGCCAGAGGTGAAACACTATAAAATACAGAGAACTCAGAAGATAGGCTCCATCATAAGCTTTTCAGGCACAGGGAATAGGGAAGAGGTGTTTTTCCTGAGAGTAGTAAAGGAAAAAGAGACATGGTATGCAAGTAAAAAGGGCAAAAAGAGGCAGAAAGGTTGAAGCTTAGGTACTCTGTCTTAGAGGGAAGAGGTTGCTGGAGCGTGAGAATATGAAGCAGAGCAGGATGACTGCAATACAGAGCGTGGGTGCAGTCTGTACAGTCCAAGCAAAAAAATTGGCTAGAAAGGGGTAATCAGGGACCCTGGAATAAGAAGGGCTCCTAACAGGGTTCCTGAACTCTAGACATCCTTTCTGAAGTTCATTGAGACATAGGCTATTTTCACAAATAGTTTCTCTTAAAAGTAATTCAAAACTGGCTGCAAAGAAAGTCAGGCTTCAAAGTCCAGGATAAGGCACCAAGAGAAGTGACTAGATAAGTCCAAATACAAAATATCTCTAGTCAAATCTCTAGTCAAAGTGGAAAACTTGGCAGAGTTTAAATGTATGCTAGCTGCCAAAGCCTGACTTGGCGGTTCCCCCACCCTTTCCCTCCCAAGTGTGAAATGTCTTCCTGCACTCCTCTAGGAGTTACTCCTGCCAGCCTCTGCTGTCTGGAAAGAATCCTGGAGCTCGGATTCTGGCAGCTAAATGCAGGTAAAATGACTTTCAGCACTTAATTTTGAAATATACTTATCTGATCATTTTATTTGGTGCATTATATTTTCCACATATTAGCACTTATGCTTATGATGACAGTGTCTTTAAGTGCCACCTGTACTTGAGATATGCTGTTAATTTGCTGATTTGTGTAGGCCTACGTCAGAGCTGGTCTTGAGAAAAGAGCTGAGAGAAAACATACTATTCCATGAATAGGTTCAGGGAATGAAATGGATGGAAGTGCAAAGCAGTTGATGGAAAAATGGGCAAATGGGTATTGCCAGCAGGGTAAGGAGGATATGATAGGAAAAGAAGAAACAAGACAAAATGAAAGATGACAGGGTAAAAACAGTTAAGGGCCTTAAGGGGATGGAAATGAATCAAAACTTGATGCAATGTAGCAGGAGCCAAGAGAGTGAATATAGAGCAGGGCCAGGTCATGCCCAGCACAAGAGACAGGGTGGGAAACCCAGAAAAGAAAGTGTGATAATCACCATGTGATAGAGACTAGAGGACAGATTTAAATGAGCAGGTAAGAAGGGAAAAAACAAGCAAACAGATTTTTAGATGAGAATACGCAGAACTATTTAGCAGTATTTGAAGACATCCTGGATGTGGGTCCAGAGAGAAAGTAGCTGAACATAATTTACAAATTAGGTGAGCCCTTGAGAGAAAAAATAAAGAGCTCCTTTTTAACTATGTTAAGTGTCACCTGCTAGTAAGACATTTGGGAACACCTGTAAGAAGAAGACTGAAATACAAAGCCAAAAGAAAGATGAAAGATCTTCCTCTGTAAGTCTGTGAGTCATTGAGACTGAGTGAGGAGATCATACAAGAAAGGTGAGTGGAATGAAAGAAGAGGAATTCCTTTCAAATTTCATTTTAAGATAAGAATTATAGCAAGCAGCAAAAGGTTTTTCAACATCTAATGAGATTTTTCTGCTGTATTTTAGAAAAGTTGTCTAGAGTATTAATAATTTATACACCTTATGAGTAAAGTAAAGTAAGCATTTCAAGAGGTGAATTGGGTAAATCCTTTCCATAAAAACGTAAATGTACTTTATATTATTGTTTACCCAGTCTCCTGTATTTTACATTTACCTCGTGACTTTGGAAATGGAAAATGTCTTACTTTGTTGGGACTGAGGATTCTCTTTTCCAAAACCTATCAACGTACCATTGAACATAAAAGGATATATAGCCTGTGTAATTAGGCTGGTTCCACTAACTGGTAAGTTTTTTAAATTATGAAGACAGTGATAGTAATGAACAAGACATATCCAACAAAAAGCAAGAAAATTAAGTATAGTGCAAATGTCTGCTTTTAGGTTCAGAAGCTGCTATACTTTTGTACTAGTGGCAAGACACATCCTTTATGAAAAATGAACTTGCTTCAATGTTTCCCAGCCAAGAGGAAAGAAATGAACTGATCTTCCTGGAACAGCATAGCTTCTCCAGCTTTCTTCCAAAACTAATGCATGTGCTGGTGTTGGAACCTCTTACATTCCTCTTAGGAATCTCCTTGGTATTAGGTGAAGGACAAGGCAAGACCAGTATTTTTCTTTTAACAGCTGCTCATTTTGTTATATGATCATCCTAGGTGTCTTAATAAGCCTCTCCATTTCATCCTGTTGAAATTGTTTCAGGTCATAGGAATTGTCCTCTGTGTTATTTGCCTGTGGAACATTYCATTCACAGGATGGTTCTGATTGCTGATAGATGATAATTAAGAGATTATATAATGTGACCACAGCCTTTCATGTTGAACGGTGTTATCTCATGGTTTCCTTTTGTCTGCTGTATCTTCTCATCAGCATATTTTTCCAGCTCTTTGGAATGCCTTCTTTATCCTATATATATATATAGCAACAAACACAAAAATGTCCTGGCCTGAGGATGCTAGGGCAATACAAATATTACATACACAAAAAATGAAAGTTATGAAAGATTGTCTCAGTGCCTTACAACTATTTCTGGTCTATCCTAGTGAAAGTCTGTTCAGATTAGCTGGATGATAATAAAATAGAGGGAACTGGCAGCTAGAACTGAGTGAAATTTGAAAATATTACTGTTTAAGTGTGCATAAATGGAATGAATAGGTGAAATTTCAAAATTAAAAAAAAACACTCAAAACATTAATTTGTGCATTGTATAAACATGTTCTTTCATATTTTATTACTTTTTTTTCAGAATTTCCAAAATTGAAATACTTATTGCCATTAAATTATTTTGCCTTGCCTTATATGAATGATGATTCGGGCCACCAGTATCTTCTTGCAGGACTGCCATGGTGCAACGCAGACTCAGCTGCCTGAGCTGGTTGGCAGGTAATGTGGAGGAGGTTCACACAGCTTTCAGAGTATTAGGGAATTTAGCTGATGAGGTGATGAAGGCTCACTTTACCTCTTCCTCAAAGTAATACTCTAAGGAAATAGTTTACTATCTTGGGATTTTAAAAATCAATTTGAAAAGATACATGTCCTGTAGCTTTCTAATAGGTGGAACTAAACCTAACCAAAACATTTCAGTTTCAAGCATAAACATTTAGGGAACGTTTTCCCAAATAATGTTTTAGCTTGGAGGAAACTATTTTCATGAGAAAAGTCATGCTGGTGGAAAATAACTGACTACCTACAGTATTAATGCTTTGCAGCCACTGTTTTCTTCTAAAGGCTAAAAATGGATTTCATGCTGCCATCTGGTGTTGTCACACAGAGTGGCTGGAATTCTTACCCACATTATTGTATTTGTTCTGTAATATTGTACTTTCTGAACACAGTCTTTAAAGAAGGGGAAGGTTTTTAGCATATAAAACAGTTTTTATAGCAAGCATAAGAGATTTTTGTTTGCTAAATTGAAAGAGGATTCTAAACAGTGATCTTCCTTTATCTTAATAACAATTTGAATAGTGCCTGTCATACACTAAACTTCTTCTGCATTCATATTGTTCTTTTACTTGTGCAAATACTCATATAATGTAGGGGCTTTGATGCTTAGCCAGGATGTCAGCTTGAGTTCCATTAAAGAGAATATCTTCCCTAAATGTACTTACATAATTTCCACTTCCAAAATCAGTTGCTTACATATCCAAATGAAATAGCCAAATAAAAACATGCATGCAGCTGTGTCCAAAAAAAAAAAAAAAAAAAAAAAAAAAAAAAAAAAGGCTGCTCTTAAACCACTGCTTTAACCAGGCTGATGATCCCATACATCCCCAGCCAAGAAGAGTTGGAAGCTGGGATCTCTTAGCGGGATATCAAGAAGTCACAAATCCCTCAAAGGGTGAAAGACAAATTAGTAGTGGAGAAGTAAAAACAAGAGGCTTCTGTGTAACACTGTAAGAGCATGAAGAGTGGCAACAGTATTTCGCTGCCTGCCAAGCTACAATCACTTGGGTGATTGAAATGTGGATCCTTCCAAATCACTCCTCCCGGGGCTTATAGATGATTTGAGAAATACCTCTCAGAGCTCCTTCCAGTTTTCCCAAACACTTGGGTGGATTTCTTTTCATCGGATACACTCGAGCCATCTTTTAAAGGTTTATCTTAAAAGCAAGAAACAAAACCTACAAAAGCAGACGCTCACTGTTAAAAAGAAGAAAAAAAGAAAAAAAAGATCACTGATAGTCTGATGCATTACAAGATTACAAGCCCCAAGCTTCTGATGTCCTCTCTGTCACCAGCCCTGCACCCAATATTGATTCTTTGTCAAGTTGATAGCAGTACAGCAATGAAGTACTTACTTTCCGGATCTTAAAAAAAATTATTTACCGTGATATCCCACAAGAACCCATTTTATGTTTTGCCCATGAGACTCCATTCTGGGTATGGGAATGAACGAGCATGGGACATCTGAGTGTTCGTGTTGCTAATTGCTAACACTCTCCCTGGCATGGTTTTGTCAACTGATACCCTTTCAGACAATGCCATGGCAYAGCCCTTGGGCTGGCCTGCCCTAGGGACCAGCTCCAAAGGTAAAACTGATAATACTGTACCACATCTGGCCTGTCACCTATAGCCCTATACCAGTATCCTATCAAGCTTTTTGCCATTATTTTTTCCATGCCTGCATATAAGGTATATAATGCGCATCCTCAGTTTCAAGCATAAAAACATTCTGATGGATTGCAATATGTTCTTCATCTTACGTCTTTTCCTCTGAACTTAAAAGAATTTAAGAAAACAGCAATTAAGTCTTAGAGCCATAAAGCTACCATATAGAGGGTGGAGGAGACCCACAGTCAAGAACTATATAGTATGGATGTGGCCAGTCTGTGCCAGTTAGGCTTGCACTGAGATAATGGTCTCTTGCCTCTTCTATTGTTTATTTGTATACATAATATTCCTTTTGTAAGCATATATAGTCTCTATAATTTGTGTTCTCAATAGTGCTTTTGAAATGTTTGACATTCTTCATTAAGAGGCAGCTTGGAGCAGGAGATTTAAAATCTTACGGAAGGCTTTAGATAAGAAATAAAAAAACGTTTGTCACTAAAGTCAATACAAAAAAACACCCATTTTTTTCTTATTTATCACTAACATGAAATGAAAAGTAGTGTGTAAACAGAAAGTGTATATATAAAATATAGTCATTCCAAAATTATTCTTAAGGCTGCCTTTTCAGTAGATTTTTTTAACTGACTAGCAAAATTACTTCTCTTTTGTAGGCTCGGAAATAAGCAATATCATATTTACTACATATTTGGCATTTCAAACCCTGCCAAAGAAAGATTGGGAAAAAAAGAAAATATTCAAAATGCATGGCATTTTATTGACAGAATATAAATGTGAAACCCCCTTCTCTCATTTTATTGTTGGTTGTTTCTCCTGTGTCCCACATTACATTCTGCCAATAGAATTCGAGGAAACAGAAGAATTCAGGAGAAAATGGATCTCTTCTGAACAAATCAAACGCAGGCAGAGTGGACTGAGCTTCTGCAAAACTGCAATACTGTTGTTATTGTAAATGAGAATAAATGTTCTAATATGATATCAGAAATACTTTGCGCAAGGTCTTGGTAAGGTCAGATCTAAAACATTGTGTACAGTTCAAAGGACAGGAGTTGAAACTAGAAGTGCATGCGAATGCTTCAGAGATGGCCAGGTAAATGGAAAAGAGAGGACATGAAGAGTTAGACTTATTCAGTCTAGCAGAGCAAAAACTGAGAGCATATATTTATTGTCTGTAAAAGAAGGATCATATGATGGTGAACATTAGGGAAGGATTTAGTTAGCTACTAGCTCATACTGAAAAAAGAACAAATAGGTAAAGATAATTATAATGGTTTTAGGCTGGATTTTAAAAGAAGATTCATAATGATTAATGTAAAACTTTTCCAAAACAACCTTCTAATGGGAAAGTAGAAAGAAAAAATATTTTAAAATATTTTTAAAAAATGGAACTTATGGAGCTTGTCTAATATTTATAGGACTTTATTATAATAACAAAGAGCCAGCTGCAGTGATTCAAGGGATCACTCTGCATTTCAGCCTTCATTTCCAAGCCATTAAATGCCAACGGAAAACATATTTTCAGTGGCAGAAGTGGGAGAAGAGGGTTTCATAGGTGACCTGTCAGAATACCAAGCTTTATACGGCAGGACTCTTATCTCCAAACCACAGTAAGAAAGGAAAGACTTATCATTTCTCCATGTTTCTGGTCTCTTTTTGTTTAAATGAGTTATTCAATGCTTCAGTGAACTGTTTTGAGAATGAATAGGATTAATACACAGAAGTATAGCAACATCCTAAAACAGAGCAGAACAGTTCAACTCTTGGTAGCTCTGCTTCGGATTCAAGTTTGGATTCAATAATCTTTGGTCACCTGAATGTGAATTTTCATTTCCTCCTGCTCCAATACTGTCATCTCTTCTCCTCTCGCCTCCGCCCATCTCCTCTCCTAGTGATTCTGATAAGCAGAGTCAGCTCAGGCTCATCTAACTCAGAACCCACTTTTGGGGCTGTAAAATCCATGACCAGATCAATTTTAAAACAGTCTGTACAGCTGCATTACATACTGTAAAGATTTACATATAGATATATGCATACCAAGCAACTCATTGCGAAAGTAAATAATAGTTTATGCAGAAGATTTCCACAAGGTGGGGATGAAGTGATATTTCATATCAAGAATTTTYCTTTGTACAGGATTTTATGGAATAGAAATTTTATCTTACAAGTCAGGGATCCAAATGAAATATTCATGAAAACATAATAGCTTTTTGCAGGGTAACATATGATACAACAAGGATTTGTTTTAATAAATTGAATAGTTTAATCCTATGGTTTATTAAGTGCCGATCCTGAAAGCGTTCAATTCAATATTTTTCCTTTGTTTGATTTAGTATTTATTTTATACTTGATTTGTCTAATGCTGTTATCCTGGATTTAAAATTCAACATTCTAGTTTTTATAATTATGGAAACATATGCTGGTTTGTAAAAGTTTGTCTTGTAATGCTGAACCCAAATAAGAATAGCTGTTGCAGCATAATATAAGAGAAAGTTAAATGCAAAAAACCCCAATAAACATAAATCAAATCTAAGGAAATTATGAAATAGGTATAATAAAATAAAAGGTTTTACATCTTCATGGTATTAGCTTTTTTCTTACTGGAATACTTTGGCTAGTACTTATTTTTGGTATTACTCATATTTTAGAAGGAACATGAATTATTTCAGAGCTGGCACACTTGTTATTCTGAAAGAGATTTTACAAAGCTTTTGCTTATTAAAGAAGAAGCTAAACAGTGGCTTGATCATGAGCTACATGTAATTATACAAGGAAGAAAAAACTGATGGTATTAGAACGAGAGTTCTAATCAACCATGTTATGTTAACTGTGTGTTGTGTTAGTGTGTGTTAGAGATGGAAGAAATACTATATACAATGACTTAGGTCCAGAAAAGTAGGCATGTGCAATTGCCTGCATACATTTGCCTATTTGCACACTAAGTGCACATATATCTGGTTTAGATTGTTTCTGCATAACCAGGTCAGATTAGAGTTTGTTTGTTAAACCCAGTATTGAGTACTGCATTTTAGTCCTTCCTTCTACTAACTGCATTTGTGTTCACAGACCTCAGCTACCTAATAAAATCTGAAAAGCATTTTTTGGTGTACTTTCATCTCTTCCTGACTTAGCCAAGTAATGGAGGGGGGTCCAGAAATCAACCGAGTAGAGGCAATTCTGCAGTAGACTTGGGTTATCAAGGCTTCCAAGACCTATATTAAGGAATTAAAGCAATGTAAATAGGATGTGAGCTGGAATTCAAAGTTGGATTCTCCTCTGGGTGGGATATTCAAACCCACTGGATACAATTATTTGCTCCTGGATCAGCTCTAATTCTGACTTTTCTAAAGATCAGACTAGTTCATCAGCAAAACTCAGCTTGACTCTAGAGTTATCATCCAGTGTTTTTCAAGAGGATAATACAATAGGTAGGAAACGTACCTACTTGTATGTGTGCTGGCGACCAATGAACAGACAATGGGATACAGCTGTCCAAAAGCATGGATCCAAGTTACGGCTCCTAAATAGATGACATTTCATCTGTTTCTCCTGCAGCTGTTAATTAAGATCCTGTATCCTGCCTCTGTCATGCAATTTATATTGGTTTTATCATATTATCTGGATGCTAAGCACACACTCAAATTCCAGCCATAAACAGCACTGTATATTCAATTCACGCTATATAGATTTACATGCTACATTCATTTTCAAATTCTCTTCCATATAACACTGCAAATATCCAGTGTATACTTTCATTAGCCTTCAGGACAACAAAGATCCTGCTCATTAGGCTATTCTGTAGCTGATTATAAATCAAACGTTCAAGACTGGATCAACAACATGGTTATAGTAATTAATATTCATATTTTTCATTGCTTTAGCCTACACATTTGATTTTGAAAATATTGATTTTGATCCTCTGAATCATGATATATATTGGACAATTCCGTCACTAAAAAAAAGCATTATTATACATTCTCAGCAATTCTTACTCATGATGGAGGTTCATTGCAGATGGCAGAGTAATTTTTATTATCAGTAAGACATAAATACATTAATTAAAGCTATTTAATTGCACACATTACTTAATAACACTTATTAGCTTTTACCACTTCAGTTAACACTATTGGGTCATTAACTTTGATACAACAGACAAGTATAATTTAGTTGTAATCAGGAGAGTAATAAAAGGATAGTTTGTGCATGATAGGACATTTTAGAATAGCAATAAAGTTTAATGAATTCTGTGATTCACTCTTTCCTTTTAAAGATTGAGTTTAGATTATGCTATCAAACATCCTGATAGTGAAGCAGATCAGAGGGAGACTGTTCTGTCCTCATATGGCATTTACTGTTTGTTCTCAAGTGATTAGAATGAGGATTTACAAAATAAGCCGTTTCCCACAGGTGATGTAGATGTGGTTCCATGGTGACAATATTTTGAATCTCATATGAAACCTAGATTGCCCCATCAATGAAAAATAAAATACTCACATCCTTCTAACAAAATTGTTTTGTGATACTATATTAGAAGTAGCTCTTCAATTTCAAGGAAGTTTATAGGTTTCAGGAAATCATGAAAACAAAGCAAAAAAGTTTAAAGATAAACTGGGCAGATACAGAGGTTCATTTGCTGTTTCATTTTCTTCATAAATTCTTAATTAAAAAAAAAATTCTTCTCCTTAGCAAGAAAAGGAATTTGTTGTTCTTCACTGCTATAAAAGTATCAGTGGTAAAGCTGATAGGGCAGTGAATTTTACCTCAGACTACCAAAGTCCTGTGGCACACCACAGTTATTCATTTATGCCGCAGATGTGTTCCTTTTCTTGTAGGATGTTTTGGAGTGTGACTGCAAGTCAGCAAGATTAACCTCAGCCAGATTTCATTTTGACTGTTGTTACAGCAGGAGATCCATCTGGTTGGTTTTAAGGTTTATCCGAAGAGGAGTCCATAAAAGAAATCATAGATTTATCCAAGATGGTCAGGCAGCTTCGCTTTTGCTCTGTATGTATTAGCATTGGGCATGGCACATGTTGCCCTGTCACAAAAAGAGGTGGTGAGGCTCTGAAATCCCACTGTTCAGGTCAGGCTTGTGTCCGTCCATGTCTTACCACAGTCGTTTTCACACTTCAGGTGCTGAATAAAAGGCTAGAGTGGCATAAAGAGGCTGGATCTGATTAGGACCTGCATTACAGCAAATAGATATAGATAGGACTGCTTTCCAAGGATTTGCCAATTTTAAGGTCAGAGATAGGTGCTGGATTCTAGAATATAGGAGGACTGAGGAGGATGCAATAATTTTGAAAAGCTCTCAGAAATTTGTGTATTTTGCCAGGAACCTCCCCAAGGGTTGGGGAGGAAACAAAGGTGGCTTAAAGCTGGGTTCTCTTTGTGATCTCAAGTTTATTCCTATTTTTAACTAACTAAAAAACCAAACCCAGCAATGACAGCAATGAAAACACCCTGAGCACTGACAAATGACAGAAATTCAGAAATGGTTTCTGCCTTCTCAGATATGTGCAGTAGCAGTGCATAGCATCAACCTCATTCTTACCTACTGGCCTGCTAGGCCTACAACTCTTGTATTTTTGGCTACACTGTAGACTAGTTTCCAAAGGAAGCACAGGAATAAGCCTTTCACCATAGAAAGTTATATAAATGACCAGGTGGCTAGGACAATCCAGCGAAGTTTTCTTTTTTTTTTTAAGTGCRGGGAATGAATCCAAGCCTTTGACTCCCTGGGGAGTGAGGGGGAGGTGGGATGAGGGCTCCCAAAAGCAGTTTGCCTGGAGGGTTGTTCACATATKGCTAATCCCCTCCTTCACAGCAACAGCCCAGGACTGCCTTCTTCCACCAGACCTTGCAAGTAGGTAGGATGGGAAAGCCAGGAGCTTCCCTTAATGAACTGATGGACATTAGCTGCCAATCAGCTTTTCGACAGTACCAATCTATTGCCCAGCAACCCAAAACAACAGATGCAGGAAGTCAATGACTGCCGGACAAGACCTGCCTGTGCCTGCGCCTGCGCCTGCGTCAGGGGGCCAGGAGGCCGGCTGCACATGGGCAGTCTGAAAACTCTGCATTAAGCTGTTCTGTGAAAGGTGGCCTTTTTCTGCCTAATCAGGCAATTTCAAGTTAATTCCTTGTCTGCCAGTGTACTGCGAATGCATATGGGATCAGTTTCCTTAGGGAACTTAGGTGCAACGCTGTTCATTTTATGAATTTCAAAGTGCCTGAGGCAACTGGATTCTTACTTCTGCCAAGACAGTGGCACCTTCTGGCATATGCAGTTGCAGGATTTCAGGTGCCTTAGTAAAGAGTGCCAGCAGATGTCTAAGGCACTTCTAAGGTAAGTTAGGCAGCTAAATTTTGCTGTATCTTTATTGTTTTGGATGCCAGTTTAAGTAAACAAACAAACAGTGTTGTAGTTACAACTTGGTGAAAAAAGGCCTGGGTATGACTTTTCATTTCATAACTTACAAGCTACCAAATGTTAGCAGAAATAGAGTAAGCTGATAAATTTAAGTTAACTTGCAAGGACATGGTGATTTTTACTGTGAGGGAACACAGTCAAACATTGGAATAGGCTGCCCAGAGAGGCTGCAGAATCTCCATCCTTGGAGATGTTCACAATTTGAGTGGACAAGGCCCGGACTGGACCTGCTGGAGGTCACCGAGATCAACCCCCTGCTCTAACTGGACCTGCTTTGAGCAGGGTGTTGATATCGGTGACCTCCAGAGGTCCCTTCCAACCCACTTGATTCTATGTTTCTATGATTTGCTGCTATTTGCTGACATTGCATACGCTACTGACCAGTTCAAGGAAAGCAGATAACAGCTGTTATACAAATTAGATTACTTGTAACAAATACTGAGAGTTATTTTTTGCCAAATGTTTTCACACATGGACTTTACACTTTAAAGCATACCACTAGGCAGTGTAATACTGTTGGCAATAGCAGGTCCTTCTTAACACTGGCAATTTCTAGTCCATCAGCAGCGCACTAGTAATAGCTGAAAAATTGCAACTTCCTGCCAAGAATGAGGTCCAATTCCATGTTAGAGATACAGTTTGAACCTTCCTTAAAATAATTTTGGGGGCAACCTCAGGGGAGTTCACCATTCTGCCTGCTCATTTATATGCAACAGGCATGTTTGGCCATCTTCACTGGCAATCATTCGATTGTAGTCTCAATATACAAACACTGAATTTCATTGCACCCACTTCTCCCTGTTCCATTCCTTGCCATGCTGCAGCCTTCCAGCAGCTGCCTTTTGCCAAAACCCTTTTGCTGCCTCAGCCCTCACCTTGTGTTATTGTTGATTCTTGGTATGACTGAGGATCTTATGATAGTCTTCAGTCTGCTATTGCCTCCTCCAGTGAGAGTTTTCAGCCACGGCCAAATCAGAGCTCACCAACCCGCTCACCCAGGCTGCCGGCTCCTTCCCCGACCCTCCCATGGTACTGCTGGAAGGGGACAACGCCATTCCTGCCTCTCAGGAAACTGATGGTCTCCCAGCATACCCCTCTGAGCCCACGTGCGGTGTCCATACTTCAGCAGTGGTCTTTGTAACATTTTCTGTGTTCACTAGAGAGCAATAAATAAGCATTTCATCAGATTTACCATGCATAATGCTCAGGAAAATCAAACACTACTGCACAAATCTTTTGATTAAAGGATTGGCAATGCTCTTGTCCTTAATAAATTCCCTGCAAATCCCACCAGAATATACACTTCACACACACACACACACACACACACACACACGCCTATCCCCTTATTTATAGTTCACTGTGACTTAGTTCAAAGGGAGACAGCTTGTGCATTGCATTATCTTTGCAAATTTTCATGCTACTTTCATGCGATTGTCTTCCAAAAGTAAAAAAAAATAAATCTTTAATATCAAATAACATACCAGCAAATGCTAGATAGAAGACATAACCCGGCATGTTTATATCAATTCTTTTTTGCAGAAAATGAAGGGAACGAGATATCAAAATATTTGAGGGTTAACCAGAAAACAAAAAAGTACCTCCAGACAGCCAACATAACAACCATCCACCCCAAACAATACAAAGAACAAAACAAAACAAAAACTTTCAAAAGATTGTGCAAGGGCTTTTTTTTTTTTTGGAGGGGGGGGGACCTGACTTTGTAAACCACTCAAGTTTAGTTTCCATCTATCTACAGTCCATCCTTAAAATGTTGCAGATTTAAACTCACCCATCAGCTTTTGAAGCTTGAAGTTTTTCAGTCATCACTGCCACTTTCACAGAAGATGGCATATGTGAAAAGTTCATTAGTTAATCTCCCAGTGACATAAAAATGGAAGAGCTGGAAAAGTTACTCATGAGTTACAAAGACCAGGCCCTGCTGTCATAGGCAGCCATCTTACAGAAACTCTTCACCAAGTTAAACTTTTCTGTTTAATTCAGGAAAGGTTTCTAGGAAAGTCATTGGAAATTTTTGCCATATTAATCATTGAAAGATTGGCCCAGCATAGCCACAAGATGTCATTGTGGGTCTACTATGATAACCACTGTTACGGTTGTGAAAATCAAAATATGTATCTTAATATAAATTAGAAAACACAAAGAATTATCTATTTCATAAGTTCACATAAAATAAAAATATAAATGATTATTTTACCATACTTTCCCTACATATTTTGGAACATTTTCATAGTTTTTACCTAGCCACTTTGAAATACAGAAAAGTTAAATACACAGGTTCTTTACATCAGGACTTCAACATTGCCAGGCTTCTGGAACACATTTCTGCTTCGGTAATAATTATTTTAGATGAGATGATTCATATGTTTACAAGAGGAAAACCAACAAATAAATAAAACATTCAAAAAAAGAATACGGAAATCACAGAAATCCCAGGAATGCTTAGAAGTTTTAAAACATTCTTTTTGCACAGTCTTGAATTTTAATTATTCCTTCTAAAATGATTCCTTCACTTAAAAAATTAAGATTTGTTTTATACTATGTAAAGTTCTTGAAAGCCAAGATTTACATTCATGAGGCTGTCATAAAGACAATTTTTTTATGACTGATATATGATTTCTTTCACAATGTACTAACTGTAAGAAATATAATGGAGATTACCAAAATTATTTTCTAAGATAAAATTTTCAAGCCTGGGTGCCTTTAGTTGAGTTTGAAAGTGTATCTAAAATTACTTGTGAGTCAAAAATCCTGCAAAGGAGCTCAGGCTTTTTAATGGATAAGGAATAGATCATAATATAATTTATGTGCTACAATATTTATATTTAACCTTTAGATGTCCTGCTCATTAGAAAAATTCCATGACCCATATACAGTGCTTGGGAATGGTAGGTGTGTAGGGCACGGATTCACATTAAATGATGAGTCACCGAAGCACACAGAAAATGTCAATGAGAAAGACCGACTTACACCTGCACCTTGCAGAGAGGTAGGTGCCCAGTTTTGTGACTCTGAGAGGTACCTTAACTCTTTTGAGATTCACAGTCACTAGCTATTACTGGGGGTTAGTACTGTTTCTCACAAAAGGTAGTTTAATAGTAGTTTATTGGTTACAGTATTTTGCTGAGATTTAGGAAAACTACTTTTTCTCACCTGTTGGAAAATGCCTTGTCAGAAGGATGTATACCTGGAAGAGTGGGAATGGTGTAAAGTTGTCAATCATTCCTCTGGAAGCAGTTCCAGTTTCTAAAAGGATGTTTACATATTTGTAAGGGAATGATAATATAGCCCAGTGTTTAGACTTTCACTTAGAAGTGGGTAAAACCTCAGTTCCATACCTTGCCCTAGGAAGTACTTTATGAAAAATATTATATAATGGAAAATATTGTATAAAGTTCACTACTGAGTTCAGTACTGTATAAAGGTCACTATTTCTCCAGTAWGCAATTTAATGCATATTGGAGAAAAAGATTTATACACCTTACAGAGTCTACATTTAGTATATTAATTCAGAAAAGGTATCTGAGCATCACATTTAATTATAGTGATCCATATTCAATATAAAGTTATAATCAAAAATCACATCCAGGATGTACAGGAGAACATTGAATACTTCCGAGAGGTTATAATATTGCTCTACTGAGAATTTTGCTTCCACCAAAAATTATGACATTGCAGAATTTCCTAATCTAAGATGAAAAATACAGTTCTCCTATACAAAAATGAATGCAATGTGAGGTGGTCTTTTGGTTCTGGTATCACAGACATTTCTGATCTAATTACTGTACAGTGAGGGAGGCTCAGAGTCTGACCTAGATGGCATTGGTGTTCTTCCTAAATCAGCTCAGGTTCTCTTCATGAATAACCTGGGCTTTCATTACATCTTTAAGGTATTTGATATAATAATTGAACGATTAGTTTCTGTGATCTGCCTCCTGAGTACAAGAATTAGGAAAAAAATACATAAGGGACCCTTATTTTTAAATACAAGCCCATTTTTTTTATTAAATAATTACATACTTGTTCAGCATCTCTTGCCCATTTTATGAATATCAAAGAAAATTAGCTTGGCTATGTGAAAAAGAAATGTTATTGTGAAAGGAAAAATGCAAGTAATACTTTTATTATTTGCAGTAACACAATTCCCACGGCATTGATGGGATTAAGATATGGTTATTGCTGTTCCTTCCTGAACACAGAAATGCTATCCAGAGRGTGGCAAATGGTTATAGCATTCTAWTAAAGAATATTTTTGCTTTCACTATAAAGAGTCATTGTATGCTTTTTGGACAGATCTTTTGCAAGAGCTAATAATTCTCATGTATGACAGATCTCACTTTTCTTGTTTAGCTTATAGTAATCTGTTAACAAGGCAGAAAACAGTATTTTTAGAAAGAATGTGGATCAAAGCTCTAGCCATAGGGCACTTTATAAAGATGTACAGCTAGAATGTTAAAATACATAAATAGCTGTTTCGTGGTGTGTGGAACTGAAAGTAATGACTGGATATTTTAATTAAACTTTGCCTAGACATCTTTTAGGCTCCACAGAAAAAATCAATTGCTATTTATTTTAGTCTTTTATTTTGTTGCAATGCTTTCATCTAAATTAATCAATAGGAAGTTTATAATCCAGTGGGAGCACAGTTGGTGGATTACAGCCAAATCCTTGTTAAGTTTTGGACTAGATGATAAGGATTTGTAAACCTATGCTGGTTCAGAATGTTTTAGATAGAAGAATTAATGAAGTCATCAGTAGACAGTAGTCATTTTAAAGAAAACTATTCAATGAAAATATCTGAGAAAACTGTAGGGGGAAGAATGTTCAAATAACAGTTTCAAAAGATTTATTGATGTGGTAGAAACTCCTGTTGCTAAAAATGATGAGAAATAGGATGGTGGCTGACACTGACGTTGTGCCAATTGAGATGTTTAAAGCAGTGGTGTTGAGAGAATTGTTGTGATGAAAGACTCCCTCCACATAATCCTCTCCAGCAGAAAAACATGCAAAGAATGAAAAAGGCAAATAGTGTCTTTGAACTATCTTTAAATGTGAAGACAATACGCATAAAACTAATAATTGCTTAATAAGAAACGGTGGAAGCATATTATCAAGAAAAGGCACTGAGGACCTGAACCACTGGTAAACAGCAAATGATAGAGCTGGGTTTTGTTCATTTGTTTGACTTAGATGACGCTAACCAAAAATCTGTGTATCATATCACATGAAGAACTATCAATAGTGGAAGGAATTGAACAAGAATTCTCTGTGAAAAAAATATGGCAAGTGAGCATGATTGTTCATCCATCAGATACAGATAAGAATGTTACCTGTTGAGGAGGTTTGATAACTACCCTCTGCTGCCAAAACGAGATCAATCATCCTCCTTATCCTCCCTGTTGCTGAGCTGGGAGTTTGGAAGCTCTGTCTCCTAAGCTGCTGCCTCCTCATCAGACTGTACACAGGAGTAGAGTACACAAGGAACTAGGAGCCCAAGTATAAGCAGGCTCAATTTTATTTTGAAACTTTGCAAATGAAGCTCAGTTATATCAAACGAATCTCCTCCTCGTCAGGAAATTTCAAAGCTTCTACTTTTTCTACAAAACTGAATACTTCCTCCCTTCCTTCCCACCAAGTTTCCAGCAGAATGGAAATTCTGATATTCAGTCAGCTCTAATCATGAAATGTTGCTCAAGCAAGGGAAGGCCAGTTTGTATGCATCATGCTGCAGTGGACTCACAAGAAAGTGAAAGCTATGTCACTGAATTGTTCACAGAAGTTGAAGAAATGATTTAACAATTTGTTTCACTTCACCCTCTTCCTGACTGGATCTGATTTTATACATAAACAAGTATACAGCAGGGAGCACAGTGGGGTCCATACATTGAATCAATGCATTATGTTCTATCATTAGGTACTGTTTCACCACTATGGGTACTGTTGCCATTTAAATAATTATGTTTTGGTTTGCCCTGTTATTATTTAATTAAATTAATTAATATATTTGATTCACCTGAAATAAATATCAACCCAGAAAGTTTCTTCTCCTATCCTTTTGTGCATGAAGAGCTATATTGCCCCCTGTCCTCAAACTATGAGTTAATAAACTTTCTTTGAAAAATATAGCCATAGTGAAATAGTTCTATGCATAAATAATTGCATATCTAAATAGCAAAATAATTATTGTCAGGATTTTAACACATGTGACACTGACCTTTATTCTGTTTCAAGAGTTTTCAGCTGGGAGTACAGAGAACAATCTGAAACCCCTAGGTTTTTCTCTGTATGATTTAGAGCAAAATTGAGAAAGAGATTGACGGGCGAGTGAAGAGTTAACAGGACTGAAGTTTGTCAATTGATATGCAGAAGAACTGATGGGCACAAGAGCTGACGTGCGCAAAGCTGCTGAACAGAGGACTTAACAGGACTAAAGTCGTCTGCCAACCGATATGCGCAAGGACTGACATGCGCAAGGCTGCGGAATGGCAGCATTAACAAGACTGCAGAAGTGAAGTCTGCCACCTGGAACCCGCACGGACCCCCGCGGAGGGAAGAAGCAATACAGAGGTGCTGTGGTCTTGCCTCGCTAGCAGGGTCCTCCCGAGCAGACAAACAAACTGTCCTGTGGTTGCGAAACTCGCAAAAAGTCAGCAAAAGCAGTGTTTGCCCAGAGCCCCAGCCGTATWAAAAGAGACTTGGCAGCTAGGAGAGTTTGAGCAGGGACGGGAACGTGACCTGATCATCCTCTCTGGCTGGACCGTGAGTATCCCCCCCCTCCCCTTTTCCTGGGACGCTGGGTGAAGGGAACTCCTCGAGGTTGAGAGCCCTCTCACTAGGAGAGTGAACAAGAAAGCTTTCAAGCAGGGATAAGCAGTCCTTCCAATTAATAGCGCAGTAATCGACGGTTTCAGGTTATCCTTTCTAAATTAGTAACTGATGGTTTTGTGTTATCCTTCCTAAATTAGTAATCGCATTATTTTAATGGGTGTTACTAATCCAAGAACTTGTGTGAGGAAATAAACATCTTTTTTTATTATTATTATATTACTGTCTCAGTCGTTGCTATCAAACCTTCATAGCATGACAGCGTGACAGAGATCAAACAGGATTTTTCACCTCAGAGCCACATATTAAAGACTGATTAGTTCGTGGCATGGTTCCTTGGATTTCTTTGTTTGTTTAGGTCCCTCCTCTGGTAAACTGAAGAGTCAGTCTTTCTCAGGTTAATGTGTTTTCCTAACAGATGGGAGGGATTGGCTCAAGCCAACAATTTTGGGCCTGGTAGCTTTATTTTAAAACATGTAAACAGTATCAGGTCTTCCCTGTGGAAAGAACTTTCCAAATTAAATCCAATTGCTTACAAGTGAAACTTTGTCACTGTCCTCTGTCCTTTCTATCAAAGATGCAGCATCTTCATGAACACTCTACTGCAGGAGAGAACATCAGGGGAAGCTTCCTTCTGCGAGCCATTGTACATTTAATCTGCACTGGTCATGTAGCATTCAAATGCCTATGTAAACATGTAAAGAGCTGGGATGCCATGTGTAAGAGCCCTCTACTTGGAACAGAAACACCATGTTTATAAAAACAAACATGGAAAACATGTACAGGGAATTTATAAAATAGCATTTAAGAAAGGAAATATTCCTTAATTGATTAGCTGCAGTAGTTGTAGCAAATAGTAGTACAAAAAATACTGTATTTATAATTTTAGATTTACATAACATCAAAAAAGGTATGACTGAARTACATGAAGGCTATTTTTAACTGTCAAGTGTCCTAAAATGCAGCAAGTTCAGTTCTTGAGTCCAGTGCAGAATTTTGGTTTCTCATATTTCATTTGGTGAAGACTCTGGAGTGAGCAGAGTGAGAGAAAAAGAGGAAGAAATGAGCAGAATATGGAATGGATGACAATCAGTTACATAAGGACAAAGATTTTTTGTTGAAAATACACTAGCTAAGGTAAAAAAAGTTGCTTCTGGAAGCTGTCAGTCTCCCGCCTTAACCTGTGCTAGAAACACTTGAAATTCCTTCTCACCATTCCAGTGCTTTGCTCTCCACTGCACTGTGTAGCTCAGTTAGAAAAGCTAGCGTTACTAATAGAAATATTATGCTAATCCCTAGTGACATTCTGTATACATGAGTGTCTGTATTTTTAATATGAAAATTCATCCTCTGCAAAATATGAATACTAATAATTTGTCTCATTTCCAGACCTTACCTTCTAGCCCCATATACAAAGCTGTAGATAATCCTCTACCTCTCTTAAGAAAATAAAGGTAAAATGAAACTCTTCTTGTGTTCTACTTTTACATCCTGATACTAGTGAGGATCCAAGTTATTTAAATTAAAAAAAAGGTTTATTGTATTGACATTGCATTTGAAATTTTCCCACATGATGTTACTTGCATTTACATTTAGGACATTTTTTATCATGCCAAATGATGAAATGCCATTGGTGAGCATTACACCAAAATGAAAGTGCATGAAGAAAAATACAATTTGGGTATTTTAACAACTCATTGAGGAAAAGATAATCACATGTAGAGAATTTATATAATGAGAGATGTCCACTTCATAGTTGTATCAAATTAATTTGTAAATAAACATGAAAAACATAAAAAATAGTAATATGTAATAAGTACGGTAGTATTCAGTGAAATTTAGACCTCTTCRTCCTGTAATATGAATTTAAGTTTGTAATATAATAGATTTTTTTATACATCAGTAGTGATGTGAAGATGTTTAGATAAGGATTATAAAAAGCATGGGCATAGCTGACATAGAAGAGTAGTAATAAGACATGAAATTATGTTTGTCTAGGCCAAAATAAATAGAGATAAAAATATAAAGGACAAAATTCAAAATTATAATAAAGGACATAAAGAGCATACTGTGAACATGTATGTCTCATGTTTGCCTTACGCAAAAACTTGTCAGGGCTAGAGAGGAACTTTGTCATTTGGGACGTCTGTGGTAGCATATATAACTTCAAAAGTGGCAGGAAGAATACACTCCAGCAGCAATTAATGTATCGAAGATGCAGTCATTTGAAAGGCGGCAGAGGTAAAAATCAACAGACTTTAGGCTATAACACCACAAGCTCCTTCCTAGTCCTTTCCTGAAGTTCTGCACTTAAAAAGAGCCTAACTGAAAGTAGTGTTAGGAAATATGCAGTGACAGGAAAAATAAAACAAGAAATGAAGAAGAAAATCAATAACCGAATTGATATGGGGTGACTGACACAAGGTAAAAATCAGCAATTAAAAAACTTTGAGATTTTTGACACGGTATTCTCTAGTTCCCAGTGTGATGAGGATTTTGCTGGTTTTTGATAGCATACCAACATATATCATATGCTATAGCATAGCATTTTGATAGCATAGCAACCAACAGCCTGGATGTTCTTATTTATGTTCAAAGCAGAAACGACAGGCAAAAGCAGTGGGTGGGGAGAGAAAAACAGAAAATAGAAGYGACTCATCGAAGGTCAATGACTCAGTCACAAACAGAATGAAGGTGTGTGTGTCTATGCAGTGGCCTTTCTGCTGAACTACAGTTGCCTATTGTTAGATTCGATATTGTTTAGAATAAATATGTAGGGGATAAAGAGAGAAAAACAAATAAAGCTACTCAAATTATTTTATTAGGTTACTGTCTACATCATTTCTAATACAGCTTGTTAAATGACTATCATCTGATGCATATGAAAGGAGGGTTGATTTTTTTCCCATAAAGTATAATACATCAGCTGGTTAGGAAACTGTGAGGGAAGCATACAGTAACAGTCTTAACATGTACAGAAAGATATTAAAGTACACATAAGGCAGACTCCTGGGAAAAATGAAGTCTAGGAGGCCAGCAGAGAGAAGAGTCAATAGAGTACTCTGTTTAGATTTCCACTGTATTTCCACTATATTTCCACTGTACATGTATAAACCACCATCAGAAAAAGGAAACTCTCATACACACAGTGAATGCACCTGCATGCACCAGAATGCACCAGCTACAAGCACCTGATAAATAAAAACTAGCATATTTTTTCAGCACTTATAAAGTAAAGAACAAATATTTCCTTTAGCATTGCAATATCTGAATTAGCCAGAGATATTGCATTATACATGGAGATTAGACCAGAACTGAATTCAGCAGAAATGGAGAAAGAAGCCATAGAATTTTAAGCAGTTCTATGATACTGCACCCTCTGTGGTTGCTGTGAAGATTTGCTATCTATAATGAATAATGCATAGATTATGATTTCTTTCAGGGAATAATAGGCTATGTAATGAAAACTTTGAAGGAGGTTACAATTTTACCTGCCTGAAGTGAACCAAAAAGAAAAAAAATGCTAGCTACCTCATTATCTAGCTAAATTGTATCAACAGTAGCAAAAGTACAAAGCAGCTAATTATTCATTCTCTTAGTTTTCAGTTATTCTATCACTTATTTTCAGTCTGAAGATGCTGCATTAAAAATGTGACATTTTCCATGGGGGGAAAAAAAATGGTTTGCACCTCACTAGATCAAAATATTGTTTTCTTCCTATACTGAAGTAAAAAGATGAATGATGAGATGTCAAAATATGCCACTAAAAGCTAATTTCAATATGCTACCCACCAAGAATACAAGGACATGAAATATTGACTTTACTTGTGTCTTTTTTTTCCTTTGACTTTTTTTTCTTCATTAATTTTCAAACTGGGGAAGACTTTGCTTGAGTGTATTGTTGCATATTAAAGTTGACACTTGTTACTTTGTCTGGAATGCACAGATGGCAGGCATTCTAGCCAAAATTGTGAACTGTCAGGGAAGTAAAATTAAGAAGAATCAATATGTCTGTTGAGTTTAATGTGAAGGCTTCTATTCATCTGTAAAGAGCTGAATGCTCTTCAGTAACTCCACTGCACACATGCATAGTAACAGAGAAGAGACTACAGAATATAATATCCATCATTCTATAAAGATTCCTGAAAATGGTTAGTTTATTGCTGAATGGTCTAGAAGGCTGGAAGACTGTCTGCTTATGTGGCAATGGCATAAACACTGTATGATTCTGAGTGAATTAGCCAGAACTGCATGTTCAGGTACTTACTTTAATATAAAAATTGTTAGTTGTTTTGATTTTATAAATAACATGGTAAGAAGAAAGTATGCAGTACCTTACAATGACATAGGAAATATATACTAAATGAATGATAAAACTGAATTGTTAAATGGTCAAAAGCCAGATTTTGTGCCCTTTTTTCCTTCTTGCAAATACATCACATTGCATGGTCTGATTCTACTACCACTTAGATCAATGTACACCAGAAATACACTGCAATCACTACTTAAACAGGGATGAGCTCAGATTCAGACTTGTAATACTCAAAAGAAGAGACAGAAAAAAATCTGAAGTATTTCATTTAGAACCACTCTTTGCTTCCAAAAGGTTGTAAATAAAACACTGCTTTGTAACCCAGTTACTACATTCAGTCTGGATGCTTCACAAAGTTTACTATGTACTGTAATTGATTTGAAAATATTTGGTGATTGTTTATCTACACACAGAATATTCTGCCCAGGGTAATGCCTTTGCTAAAGTGCCTAGGAAGCAGCCCAGTTCTTAAACAACTTACTTCAGCCTTTTTTCATGTCACCTTGCTAGTCATATAATATCTGGGATTATGAAAAACATTTCTGCAGACTTTAAGGTGCAGGAAATTGCAAAGTTTCTTACTTTGCAGGAAAGTGTTTCCTGAAAATGCTTAGATTATTTCTATGTGAAATTTAGCTAAGTTAGCTGTGCAAAAAACTATCTTATCATCCTTCCTTAACTGCAGTTATTTAGGTGTAGAAAAATTGTAGTAAATGGTCAGAATCTATTTTGCAAATGATCATTTTTAAAAAAGTATTATTTTTTGTGCAACACAGCCATTCATTTCAAAATTAAAAAACATTACCTGCTTATGGTTATCAGAAAAATCCAGAGTTACTGAAATTGATTGTAGGAAAGATTCTGTGGAAATGACATGAAATTGCTGAAGCCATTCTCCAGAACTGTAACACCTAATGGGTAAGGAGAGTATCTCACATCTGCAGGCATCTTATTTTCTGGGACTTCTAAAGCAACTGGTTCATGACACCACTGCTGGTGACATTGAGAAGACATAAGTATTCTTCTTTATAGCTGAATAATGTATTCAGCACTTAGAATTCTATAAAGAGATGTTTTCTGCTGTATGAGCAGTTAAAATGAAAAGGGAGTACATCTGAGGGCAAATCATGTTACTATATAACATGCTGTCTTTATGTACTTTCTGCTTGCATAAGGAAATTTATTAAGCATGCTGCTCATAAATAACATTTAAACTTCAGTCCCTAAAAGCACATCATGAAATACTGGGCACCATAAAGAGCTATGTTGCTGTGTAGTTAAGTGATTAATTTTCAACAGAAGACATGAGGAAATTTCCTCAATAACTTATAGTATTGGATGGCTGATCATTTATATTACTGTAAATTATTATATTACTATAAAATAGTATAATATATTTTATAATTCCATGCATTAAAACTATTATAATATAAATGTAATTATGTGTTTGTATATACCTGACATATGTATGACATATGTGTATACACACACCCACACACACATGTATGTGCACTACTATTAACTCTTCCTTCAGCAGTGACATTCCACAGCAGAAAAAGAAACAGCACAATATTACTAAAGTCAATTAAGAGGATCTTTGGTCCTTTTATTAGAAAAAGATTTACAAAATATGAGGTAAACTCTGGTTCTTTCTTTAATGTCTTGCTTTCTGAAAGACTTTGTAAATGGCCACTAATGGGATACATTTGTAATCCTTACGTAAGATATTAGTTCTAAAGCTTTATGTAGTTAAAAAGCATAATTAAATGCTGCATATAGCATTTTTGAAATCAACTGATAATATAATTAGCTCTTAAGTCTATTATTTTCCTTCTTTTTGCTTGAACTTTTGGATTATTATCCACTATTGAATAGTGGATTATTCACAAGCTTATGGCTAAGCAATAAGAGTGATTCAGAAAAATGAAGCTGATAAAAGTTGCCCATATTTACCATATTTACCGTATTTACTCAGCTTACAYTTTATCATTTGATTTCATGTTTCCTTAAAAGACAGCACACTGTACAGAAGCCAAAATTGTACACTGTCACAGTTATGTATTTTTATGTAGCATGTTTTATGTTGCTATATATTTTAGCAAGTCTGTTGTTATATTCTTCTTGCTATGTGTTGAATAGTGTATGTAATCCTTTGCACATAAGTATAGCTTAGTCATCTATAAAATGGGCATATGAGTTAAAGACCTCAGAGCTGCAGTTTTCAAGCTGAATTTCTGAGTGTGGCAATGCAACAGAGAATACAGGCAGACGATTATGAACTTACAGTTATAATCACTGTCAAGTCTTGCTAAACAAGAGGACAGGAAAGGTGATGTTTTGAAAGTACTCGTTCGCCATCCAAGAGTAGTGGGTTTCTCAGAAGTGCTCTCAAAAGCCATTGAACCTGATGGTGGAATCCATGAACTCCAGATGAATTCCCACTAAAACCAGAGGAGTGAAAAACAAAGCGAAACAAAGAAAAAAACTGAAATTCCTGAAAGAAATGATTGGAACTTTTGAAAAGGTTGACTTAGAATAGACTGGAGGTCTAGAGATCTGGGGGGCTCTTACATCAATTTTTTGGCTCCACCAAAGCATAAATTCAAAATCTTCTCAAACTTACAATAGTTTATTTCTAACCCATTCTGATAAATATTTTAGCAAATCTGTGTTATGAGGATATATACACTAAGTGAGGTTACAGCAAGATCCTTTTTTAAAACTTTTTTAGAAGGAAATATCTACTCATCATCCTGCAAAGTCATGAGCTAAAGAAAGAAGACAACTCACTGGGAGAGAGGCTGTTTTACAGCCATCTTTCATGTATATCAAGACATTAAAGGCCTATCTATCTAGAGTATTGGTCTGCACATCCTCTCATATGACCTACAGGCAATTCTTTTTATTTTAGGTATCAGGCCTGGGAATGTTACTGCTGGGACTTATTACAAGGCTACAGCCTCCTTATACATGTTTGAACCATTTTATCTGGGCAGTGATAATAAGCTGTAAGTGATGCAAATAAATGATAATATTCATAGTTAAAAATATGAGTATACTAGTGATCATGCATAAAACATGATAATTAAAAACACATCTTCTATCATAACAGCTTTTTCAGCAATATCAATACTTGGTCAGAACTTTTTTCAGCCTGTTTGGTTTTGAAGTTCCATCGCAATATCATTTTATCTTTTATTTCTAAAGAATAAGGTATGCTAGAAAGGAGATTCCATCTCTTTTGTGTCTAAACCATCATTTAATTTTTTAAAAAAATTTTAATATACATCTATTCCTATAAATAGAAACATAATATATATTTCTATATTTCTATATATATATAAAATATACATACATTATATACATTTATACATGTTGGAATGAATGTGTTTTGCCTATATTCTAAAACATTCAAAATGGTAAGTTCAAAATTTGGAGACAGTAATTTAAACTTCTTAAAGTAAAGATAGCAGCCCCAAAGTAGAATTATTTTCACACAACACTCTTTTTCATTAAGAAGGAACCTGAGAGGATAAGGGACTTGAGGGACTGCTAACCTGAGCAGTATGTCTGAGTATGTCCTACTTCCTCAGTCACCTAAGCTGGATATGTGCTCACCACGGCTTCCTTAAAGACCTATGTGGATGCTGCTGCATATCTGGCTCAAGGAGTGCAGAAATGCAGCTAGCTTCCCTTATTTCAAAATGAACTAATACTCAAATATTTTAAATGGGTTCTACTTCTTAAGAGCTCCTTGTGTTTCTTTTTCTGTGGCATCAAAGATGTACTCTCTCCTTTTGTTTTGAAACATTTATTTTTGACGGAAGGGATGGAAGGGAAGAGAAGAGGAAGTCTATCAAAAGGAGGGGGAGCATTTGGAAGGGCCAGTTGGGTGACATTAACGTAGTTAGTAATACCAGCATTTAATAATATGTTTTTACTACAAAGATTATTTTCTGCGATGTCCTATAGCCAAAAGAATTATAACTTTCCTTCTTTTAGAAAGCTTTTACCTTATTTTTCTAATAGAACATTATTTTATTTAACTCTGGTCAAATTCATATATTTTACTATCACAGATCTTATCATAAAACAGTCTCGTATCTCTAGATGTACTTATCACTTATTCTTTTAGTCTAATATTTTAAATTTATAACAATTTATGATGTTTGTTTCTTCAAGAACTACTATTTTTTCTAGGACTCTGTTGCTTTTCCATGACATGCTAATGCACAGAAAAAGACTGATAAATGTGTAACAGCTTAAGCCTGGACTTGAATGAAAGTAGGGCTTCCTACGTGGCTCTAATCATAGTGTCAGATTGCTGTTCTTAGAGCAGTAGCTACAGAAGTAGTTACAGAAGTAATTCTTCAGAAGTTCTGCGTAACAGTAGCAAGTATTTTTTCATCTCAATGTAGCATTTCTTTGCAGGAGTTTATATGAGTGGAAGCATCTCTTTTGTTCTGATTAGCTGAGTTGCTGTCAGCATTTACATCACGTCCCTTTGAGTTTAAAATTCCATTTTGCAAGCATAACCAATGCGCAGGACTTCAGAGACAGCAATGCTGTTGACATATAGCACTCTGAAAAAGTATTAAGGATTTCTGCTCTGTAAAAAGATATTGGAAAACATTGTAGTACAGTGCTTTAAACAAACAGACTGCAAGTATAAAATATGCATAACAGCAAAACAYGGGACACATAATTCTAGATCAGTAGTCTTGCTTTCAGAATGCTGTAATATATTTTGCCTGTCTGGGCCTTTATTGCTTTCATACCATTCAGTTAGCAGCTCAGAGACAGATTGAGTCTCCCCGCCTACAGCAATGAGCTTCCTATCTGTAAAAAGAGGATAATGTATGGGGTTTTTTCATTTAACCTTTCTCGGTGTTTCCTATTCCTGTCTGTGTGTGTTGCACTTGACTTAGCCAGGCTCTATTTTCTTGCAAGCATCTATGTGCTACAGTAAGAAACAAGGAAAACTGTCTCAGCTTTCTAAGAAATGAGTCTGTTTCCTTATTTCATTAAGCATCTCATTACGCATCTTCAGTAAGCATTAACGTTCACTATTTCATCAGCATATTTTGAGGTTAATCTTGTATCTGTAAATGAAGATAGTAAAATCTTTATTGCAGATACAGAAAAAGAAGCCAGTTACATAATACTTTAACATACAGGTTCAGACATTTTCAGACATAGTGTAAGAATTTGCTACTCTGCTGATACCCAAAGCCAAGTGACATGTTTTTGTCCAAATATGTAACTACCTCAAACTGTGTTTGCATGTTGACTGAGAGTATTTGCAAATTTGAGTTGAAATTGTTGAATGTTTTTGGGTGAACTCTCCTCTCCCTCCCTTCCCCAAGGAAACAATTTTATTGAAATATTTTATTTATACAATTACAAAATGCAAGGTATCAATTTTTCATTTTGAATTTTTTAAAAGAAGAAATATATCTACATTTAATATAAAGAAAGAAAAAATATCAAAAAGGAAATGAAACGCTGTTTTGGATCACAGGCAACATTTTGTCCATTGCAAACTTTTTTTTGAAGAAGAAGAGTATAAAAACATTCTTCATTTTGTGTCAATTTTCTTCTTGATCCATGAAATGAACAGTCAGTTCAGTCTTTGCACAGCCCTTCTTGCACCCTTTTGTGCCAGGTGTCAGTTTGCTGGTACAGTACTAAAACAGCTGAAACAAAGCTGATTTTATTTCACTGGTGGCAGCTGAACCAAGGAGTTGTAATGGAGGGAAGTAGAATCTGCTCTTCCCTGGAAAATGCAGCAGAGTGAGTCTGAACAGGGACAAATTGCTGGTGGCAAGCATTCTCTTTTTCCTTCTAAAAGCTTTTTGTTGTTGGATCAGGCCCAGCCTTACAAAATATTGGTCTTTGCTAGATGTGTTTCTTAATTATAGAAGAAGAGTCTGGGATGTCTCTCCCACTTATGGTTTACTATTTAGATGGTAAGCAATCAAGCAAGTGTGATCAGTGCACTAATTGCATAGCATTCTGTTAATTGAATCAGGGCAATTATAATTCTATCAAGATACATACAAAATTATAGCAGTAATTTAGAAAAATCTGAGTATGAGAGCAATTCTTCTAGAGAAGTTGCCAGTGTGAATGGCCATGTGGTGTATTCTCTAAGACTGCTTTGTTTTCAGGCTTCAGACTTGGGACAATATGCAGCTACAGTCAGGTAGCAAATATTTAATTCTGGCAGTGCTTATTTGGGTTAAATGACTTTGTAACTGACAACAGCTAATTGAAAACAGCTTGGGACTCCCAACATACTCTTAACTACTTAAACTTAGATTCTAAAAGTCTATAAAAGTCATTCTGTTATCTGATATACAGGGCAAATGCCTAGCGAGACAATGAAGATTAACAGATGGTTCAGAGATTGGTACAGTGAAGGAGGTTCTCAGATGTCCTTATCTCCTGAGGTGTGCAGAGGAGTCCTCCTGAGGGATGGACTTCACCTGAGGACCTAGGAGAGTCTTCCAGGTTTCAGGTTGGCACAAATGATAAGAGCCGTGAGAGATACATATGCAACCTCCAGTTTCAATGCTCAGAAAGAGGAAAGTCTGGTAACAATGGATAAAAGAATGCCCCTGTTAAGAGGATGGACAGCAAAGCAAAAGGAAGTATTAATACTGATGGAAGTGTTTCCTCAGCTTCTCATGGGTTTTCTCCATTTTCCTTGCTGATTCCTTGCATTCCCTTCCATATAAGTTCTATGAACTAACAGGGTGCCTTTTTTTAGGGTAGTGCTTCATCTAATTAGGTTTAAATCTTCTCAATTGCTGGSGATTCAAGTTTTAAATTCATACTCATGTGGGTGATACAGTTAGTGCAGAACATATATCTGTCTATAAAACTGTATGAGGTCAGTGAAAAATCAGCTGAAATATCTGGATGTAGATGTAGGAGACTGGGCAATATTTTTATCAAGGGTCTTCCCAGAGAGTATCCAGCCACTCTCATTGAAAACATAAGATCCTTGAGTTTTGCTTTCAGCTCCATTGTGTAATTTCCATAGTTTATTCCCATCAGTGGCCTTCTCTTTGCTCCTATCCTATCGATTATTTTTACTCAAAACCAAGCTCAATATTCTCTTAAAACTGGGATAGTGGCTAGATGACTGGGATATGGACCTCAGTCCCATGAAAAATGGTCACAATCTTTCTCTTCTCTTTCTCTTTACTTTTATATGAGTAAAAGCATTTTTGGCTTTTCAGAAATAATTTGTAAAAGGTTTAGCTTACATCAGGCAGTTCTTAACTCCATGTTTCATAAACTCTACAATTTTCTTGGTTTTCATTGTTGATTCCTTGCATTCTCTTCCTTAAATTCTCTGTACCTCTAATCTTTTCCAGATAGTTCTTCATCTATTAAGATTTAAAAGCTTCTGAGGTTTCTGTGCTTTGCTTGGGCTTCAAGTTTTGGATGGGTTAGAGGCCCTTTGGCTCAAAGAGTTTCCTAGCATCCTCCATACTGAAATCCTTAAGATCTTACTCTGACTGACTTAACTGCTCTTCACTTTTCAAAGCTCAGCATGTTGAAAAAGAACTTTTTATTTTTTTAATCCTTTCTTTTGATTATAGTTTAATTAACTTGTAATACCAGCTTGTTTTCATTACTGGCTCTTTTCTCATTTTATCACTTACCAAAACCAAAATGTTATAGGAATATGGAGCTGGAAGAGACCAACTGAGTCCAATTCCCCTTAATCACAGGCTACTAACCTTGACTGAAACTTTTTTTCGGGGGAAGGGAAAGGGGGGAAGTGGCTATTACATGAGGAATAAATTGCCCTTACCAAGCTGTTACCTAAAATACACAGCCTGTTGTTACTCTACAGACTTGTTATAGTGATGTGTTGAAGGATGAATCTTATTCTCCTTACTTGATGTTTGTATGAAAACCATTTTATACCTTTGATGATCCTTGTTCTCTGCCTACTTTTCTAGTCCTATTATATCTTTTCTTGAAATGGGGAACCAAAACTTCACACTCAAGATGCAGTTGCACTATGGATTTATACCTTTGCATCATTGTATTTTCTTTTCTTTTTTGGTCTGTTCCTTTCCCTGTGATTCCTAAGATTTGATTTTCTTGCTGTTGTGCTGCTGAAGAAGTGAAATAAGATTTTTATATAGCCTTTTTTCTTCTAGGATAAAACACTTCTATCTGATTTATAACCCATCTGAGTTCTGACCAGAATATCCACTACTAAAATGGTTTAGCAACATCAGATTTTCAAGAATCTATAAAGAATTGACTGCTGTAGTATTTCAGCAGGTACTGAAGTAAATTGAATCTAAATGATGTGGGAATGTTTTATTTTAGGAATGACAGTGCTTTGATATCTCCCTTTTATTAAATTATGTGATTGTGATGCCATTGCTACTGTTAACAAATAATATAAATAGTAGCAGTATACTGTTTGTTAGTGGTATTTCTATTCTATTTATAAAATCTAAATAACATTGTAGCTTTTCAATAGATACGCATAGACAAGAAAGCATGTCATCTCAGTGTATTTGTTTATACAAGAAGAAAATTTTATGTCATGCTATTGAATTTTTTTCCCCAGGCAGATGTCCTGTTGCTACAAGAATACATTACCGTGGACTACTGCATTTATTAGCGATTTATTTCCAAATAAATTAAGGCATAATCCTTCTTAAACCAATGAAATAAATATCTTAAATATCACATATAGTGATCCTGTGGAGTTTGTTACTACAGGAGATTTTCAAGAGAAATACTGTGACTTTTTTTTTTTTAAAGTATTAGATAATCCTATAGATATTTCTAGCATTAGGCCTTTTTACTAAAAGCAGATAGTGATATGGGTAATTGGCACACTCTTCTGCATCACAAAAAACTTCTATGTGTGCCAACTATTACAAGCGCATGGAAGCCATGCTATTGGGCACCTGAACCACCAGGGTTCAGACACTGCTAAAATTAAGACAAAAGACTAGACAGACTAAAAGGAGCTGTAGTATGCCAGTTTCTATGCAAAATAAAAGATCAGTCTACGGTACCGCTTACCTCTCTCATCAGTAACAGAAGTGCAAGCAGTGCTTGTACAGGACGTTTGCAGGGCTCCGCATTTCAAACGGACATTTGCCTTTAGCCAGAACTAACTACAGCTGAAGTCACTGCCTGTCTGAGCATAGCATGGTGGATAACTAATTTTGTAAGAGCTCAGGACTGTTGYGTGCCCTCAGAAAGTTCCAGATGCATTAAAGAGCCTGCCAGCAAACTGCTGACTTAAAATACCAAGCCTTCAGATAGACTGTTTTTCATCTTAAAAAACTGTCTCTTCCTTGGAGCTGCTTGATTTCACGTCACAGGGAGTCCGAGGGATCAGAATTACTACTTTGATGTAAGCCATGATAATACAACTGCTGTCCCAAAACAGATGATGTGGCTTTTAGTTTCATTATACTCAAGATATATTACTGTTCTACTGAAGCTGATTAGCTGTGAAAAGTACCACACTGTTGTTGTGTAGAGCCAATATTACATAATTTTTAATATTATAGCATATATATATTACATCCATTGATGAACAAAAAAGAATGACAACTTATATTTCCTGATCTTATACTAAGTAAGGTTTGCGTTAGTTAAGAGTTCATGGCAACTAACAGGTAAGCACTGTCCTCCTACATCAAAATATATATTTTTTTCTTGATCTCTAGTTGGCTATTGTGTCTTTAACACAAGATGAAAATACCTAGTATGTTCACTGCATTGTAGAGCTGATAGCATCAACCCCTGCAGTCTCAGAAGACTTGTGTTCTGTATTAGGTCATTCTGACTAAAATTTAGCCAAGGGGCCCAGAAGGGGTACTAGAGTGCTCAGGGTCTTAGCTAGCACTGTACCTGCATAAAACAGAATATTTTCCCCAAAAGAAAACCTCATAATYTTCACAGTATCTTCCTTTCTCTTTAAAAACATAAAGTCAAGAACAATTGAAGGGCCCTTCTAACCAATATTTCTATTCTCTAAATAGATAGTTTCACTTTTAGTATTAAGGAATGTTGGCTTTTTATAAATATAGGCAGATTTTTAAAAAGATAAATATATATTCGTTAGAATAACTGTATCCCACAATGCTTTATTCTAACGCTTTATTCTACAGGAGTACATTTCTATGTTTTTAGTTTGGGCAAGACAGAAGAATTTGTGTCTGCTTGGAAGGTTTTCACTGTCGTGCGCAAAGATACTCTTCTCTCCAGAGAAGCATTACACAATAAGCTAGCTGGTAGATGGCCTTGTTCGAAGAAATCTCAAATTTACAGAGGGAACTCTGGGATCTCCCCTAAAGAAGAGGTTAATCTCTTATGTGATAGTTTCACAATAAAAACGTGCTTGGCAACAAGCAATATGTGCCCTTGTTCCCACTCCTTGTGTAATTGTGGTGTTGAGTTTGGGGGACTGAATCTAACTTACTCTATCCTTCTCCTCCCCTTCCAAAAAAATATGTTTTTACTACACAGTTTATTTTAGTGAGTAGTAGGGAGAGGGGGAGTTGCCTGCTCAGCTCCTGTTACTAGAGGCAGAACTGTGTTGTAGAGTTAAAATGTAGATGTGGTTTGGAAATCAACTGTAATTCTCACCAAATCAGACAAAACTATTGTTAGACTTTCCTTTTTCTCTCTTACTTCATTTTATATTTAATCCCTTCAAACTTGCACATTTTAATTCTCAGCTATTTTAAGACTGGTTTGCACCAGCAGGAAACATGCATCTTTTTTTCTTCCCTCTCAAACCCTTAGTCAACATTTGCTCACTTATACAATTAATTTATTCTGATAATGTATTTTCTTATAGAGAACTTCTCATCAGTTTGTTATTATTTTATCATGTAGAGCCAATGGAAATATTGTCAGCATACAAAGAGTTGCTTCCCACCTACAAAAATGTTATGCAGCTGTTTATCTTGATGTTAAGTAATCAAAAGCTGGAGAAACAAACTAAGATGTCCTTAAAACAACAGCGGTATAAGCCATTATTTCTTTGTGCAAACGTTATGACTCATGATTCATCCTGACCCTCTTGCAAATATTAAAAATCATTCTCATTCTAATAACAGAATGAAAGAAATTACTTTTCCAAAACAATACAGCTTTTCTGAGTCTGTCAGTTCCAATAAACAGAAAACACGGGTATTTCCAAACTGGAGCAAATCAATGATTGCTACGTTTTTCTACCCTGTTCCTACAGTTGGTCAGCTTTAGGCATTTCAGAAGAATGTGCAACAGAGTCCTGCAATGGCTATTTCTGGAATGTTCTTTGCAACTTCTGATAGAAAATGACTAACATGCGTGCTGAGGAATATACCTTATTCCTTATATGATTAATATAACTGTAGCTGTTTTCTTCATTTTTTTTTTTTTTAATACTACTAAGCACTTAATCTTAGTGGCGTCTCCTGGCAGTTAAATCCCCAAGAAATCAGTATTTTCCAGAAATAAGAATTATATATCCCACTGATGTGCTTAAATCTGTTGTATTCAGAAGGCCCTTGGCCCTACTTAATATGTTATCAGCCATCAGACAGTTCAAGTCAGACAGCCCCTGAATTTTTTGCCAAATAATGACAATAATATGTCTGGCTCGATACCCRTGGAATGCATTTTCATCTGTTAGAAACACTAACTTTTCTACAGTTCAGGGTACTCCTAGATTTATTGTTTTGGAATAGAGCTTATTAGGTTTGCAGATAGTGTAAAAGTACACTGTATGATGTAATGAAATAAGGCTGTTTGCATTTTCAGAATGTATGCTTGATTCTGTTTGATTCAAAATTTTGAAAGACAATTCTTTGCTTCTTGAAGGAATATGAGTTCTTTTTATGCCCTGCTTTACCGGATCTTCAGTGCTGTAAAGCAATATAAGTTTGTCATTGTTTAAACAAATTACACTAATATGATGTGAATACCTTTATTAGTAAATGGGCAAAGGCTTGGAAACACCAAGGAGAAAAATCCTTCAGAGAGCTTTAAAGCAAGTCCTGTTGCTAGGAAACCACTTTTCTTTGTTTATCTTCAAAATCACTAAATCATTTTATGTCTGGCTTCAAAGAAGAATAGGAAGAAGAGAGCACAAGAATATATGTTCAAAAAGTTTCACCTCTTGTCCCCCCCCCCGCTTCCTTTCAGCATTTGAACAGCAATGAGTTAATATGATTCAGAGAGATTCAATGGAAGTTCATGAATAAATGATCTAAGAAGCTAAACAAAGTTAGAGAGTTATGTCTCTGCTTTATGTAAATTAGGGAGTTGGGTATTTGGGTAAGTGCACAGCAGAGCCCTGGTACCTCTGTGGCTCTCGTGCAACTTTCTCTAGCAGCCCTCCGTGTATCATGGACCTCTGTCACCTGCTCCTCTCCCTAGAGTAAGCCACACGCTCTTTGCAGTGTCTTTTTATCTTAAAGCTCTTGGAGTCTTCTTTTTTTTTTTTTCAGCCTGTTCCTTTTATTTAGTACACATCCCCCAAGGAAAGCCAGGAAATGGTTAGTGATAATCCTGTGTGTTAATCAACCCTCATCTACCTCACCTGTAGGAAGGTGCAGGCGCAGGGCTCAGCGGGGCATGCAGGGGGAGGTCAGGTGAGGTTTGGGTCTTGCATTTGTGCACACCCAGAGCTGCCTGGGAAAGGGGAAGTGGGTCTTTCTGGGTCTTCGGCCTGGATGCAGTGTTGACTCTGAAAGAGGAGAGGTGGAAAATGTTTAGGTGTGGGGTGGCATTGGGGGACCTGGAGCTGTGGCAGGGCCTGTGCATGCTCCCATTTTTGCTCCCTCTTGCTTCCTCCCTGCTGTGAGCTCCCTGGGCTGTGCTCCTCTTTTGGTGCAGGGCATATCCTTACTGTCTCTAGTGCTCTGGCCTTCACGCCATTCTCTTCCTCTTGTGTGACATCTCGTGTTTTTCTTGAACATGGCTAGGCTAGACCTCCAGCTGCAAGTAATGAAGGAGCCTTGCTAGACATGCGAGCTGGGTGTGGTTTGCTGCCTGAATCAGGTGTAACTGAGAATACAAGGAGCCTGTTAGCTCTTAAAGCTTTTGACTATGACTCTAGTAGGTGTCCTTATTCAAGGAGGAGAAGCACAGGTATGAGCCCAGGGGAGAATAAAATGTTTTTTGTTTTTTGTTGTTGTTGTTGTTTGTTGTTTTTTCTTACTTTAAGTATGCTATTGTATGGAGGAAAAGGTGGATTTGAAAGCCAAAATGGTGGACTCTCTTTCCTAAAAGAGATTTCTTCCCCCTGCCCAGTGCTTCATAAAGAAGTGACTGTTCTCTGTGTTCCCTTCTGGCAGGAACTGCTGGACTTTGGGTGGATGATGTCTGCAAACAGAAGACATTGACTTTCTGCCTCCCACCTGCACAGAAAAAGAACTCTTTTTTTTTTTTGGTCTTTTTGGATCCAGACAACGCACTTAACTTAAAGGTGGTTGCCGTTAAGTCTATAAGTTAAGTTTGATTAATGAGCATACCTGATCCTACATGATTCTACAACAGGACTTGGTGACCAAGTGCCACAAAGTGATGACAGTGAGAAGATTAGGCTGTTGACCTGGCCATGGCTGCTGTAAATATACAGCCAAGGCACAGTAAAGTGAATTTGAACCTCTCTTGGAAAGCTGACTTTGTCCAGGAGCTGAGCACTGGAAGAGCGTGTGGCTGTGCAGGCCTCCAGAGCCTGGAGCAGGCTTTCTCCCTTGCTGCATGGACTACTAGCTTCTGCCAAGACTGACTTCTCATGTGAGTTGGGTTGGGTCTTAGTTTGGGTGGTGTTGGGGTCAATGTTTTGTGGTGCTGTACTTTGGGCTTTTATGTTTGAGGGGACAGGAGGGGTCCTGTGCATGGATGATTGAGTTGTTAACTAACTTATATTGTTCAAATTTATATGCTAGGTTCTTAGGTTTCTCGTGACCATCCAGCAGTTCCTGTATGCATGTTCATAAAGGACTTTGGTAGTGGGGCTTGTTTGCTTGTTTGTTTCTTTAATTTTAAATATAGAGATCTTAAATACTAAAACTGACTTAGGAAGTGGAGGGCAGCACCTGTACTATTTCAACAGTGTCTTGTTTTAATAGAAGTCATCTGTCATGGCAGCTGTCAGCAACAAATAGACAAATCCAGTTCATTTTACTTAATTTTAGTGAATAATATTAGATTGTAATATGGTTATTGAAATATTCCCTTTTTACTTGTATTTGCTGAATGTAGTGATTCTGAAGTTAATATTAACCTCGTATGAATAACAGKAATAAGATACCCCATTTTGGTGGAAGGTAACCAGACATCTGAGGATTGAATAGTATCTCTTTGCAAATTCCTTTAAGTGTCTTCTAATTGTTTGGTGAGGCAAGGAGTGATGCTGTGTAGGTTTTTTGTTTGGTTGGTTTTTGGTTGTTTAAAACTTCTGGAACACAACTGTGTACATACAGCTAGACATTTGCATGTTGTGTACAATGCACATGTAATCTCTTGGATTTTGTTGTGCCTGTATAATTCCTTGCTAGGCTATCTGTCTGGAGAACAAGAGAAAAGGATAAGCTTTTTAAAAGATACAGGAAATGAGATGTGTATCTAAAAGCACTGATTTTAGGAAAGCTAAACATATTAAAGCTTCTTGAGGGCACATCATATCTTAAGGAAAGATTTAGCTTTTCTTTTTTTATTTGACATCTATCTATCTACATCCTGTAAGATATTAGACTAAAAGATCTGGGTGGAGTGTTCTGTGAGTATTTGGTAAATTCATATAGTGTTATGCTGTTTGTTTGGCCTCGAAATATTGGGGAACCAATGAAAATAGCCCCAATGAGAAGTTCAAAAAAACTATTTACTGGGAACCCTAGAACTTAAAGTTTGCAGTTCAGATGTAGGGTTTGTTTTGTTTTGCTTTTCAAATAGAACCCCTAGAAATCTAGGCTATGTCTAACAAATCTGAATAGAGATTCTTGTGTTACCGGAGTGAGGTATTTTTCAGCATACTTTTACCTAGCATGGACCAAAGACAACAAATCGCAGGTTGTATTCTCCTTTGTAATACAGAAAAACAAACATTGAAAGCTCTGCTTCTTCCAGTAAGATGTCATTAGACTTTATAAATGCTCATGGGCCATAGCAGGTTTATTGCTCATTCTCCTTCTCTCTTTGAAACAACCTCCTGTGCTGTGTGTTTGTATTTCAACAACTACTAAGTGTTGTGTGGAAAAAAGGGAGGGGGAAAAAAAACAACAAAATAGCTTGCTCAGTTGTTCTCCCTAATAATTTGCTAACTTCTTACATGGTTTGAAGGATTGGCTAGATAAAAGCAGGCTTTAAGCAGGCATGGATTACAAACCTAAACACATTAACTTGCTTAAAAGAGGGGGAAAAAATGTATTTAGTAAATTCATCTAAAATTTGAACAGTCTTTAGCTTATCCAGAAAAACTGAAGCCGTTTTTTTTTCTAACTCTTAGCAAGTATGTGCTTCTTTTAGACAGAGATACCTGGAGGGGAGGAAATGTGTAATCATATTTTGGTTCCTATCCACTGTAGTTGAGCTGGTCAAGACTTGCTGATATCTGAATGTTAAATAGGACTTAAGCAGATTCATGTTTTTGGGGAAGAGGGAACACTAACATAATAAATGATACTTCAGTATTTTGCTTCTGCAGGTCTGGTTACTTGATAATTTAAAGTGTTTCTGTCAAACTTGTTCTAATACTCAAGTCTTTGGAGGCACAGAGGTCTGGCAGGAGACATTACTGAAGGGGAACTTGTGGTCTCCTTAGAAAATAGTCTTTCTTTTCTTTTTGTAGCCTTTGGCCATCAAAACCATGAGGAATCCAAAGGGGCCTATCTTTGTATTAGATGAGAAATTTGTTTTTAGGACTTAGATGGAGCTGGTGTTTCTATGCTGTGGGAAACAGTAAATCAAGACATTGTCCCAGACCAGCTCAAACAGCTTGTTCATGTTAGACAGTGACTTAATATCAATGGGTAGAAAAGTGCGTTGTCTTCAGGCAGTGCTGGAAACTGATGGGTCATTCAGAAATGTTGAGTTCTTGTTGCCTGATTTCAACAGGCCTCCTGAATGTGATTGTGTATCAGATGAGAGGAGGATTGCTTCTTTTATAACCTAAGAAGATTTTGAAAAAATGGTGCTGCAAATAACATTCTGGGGGATAAGGCAATTAGTAAAAGGCTTTTCTCTTAGCAATGGGTGTGTTTTGTTTCCTAAGTCAATACACTTCATAGCACAGGGATATATATATATATATATATATTTTTTAACTAATCATACATCATTCTCATTAATATCAACATGGCTTAAGTGGGCGCCCCAGGAGAGAGAATCTGACTTCAATTCTGATGCTTGTAATTGTACTGATTGCTGTTGCAGCTTATAAAACAGGTTCTTCTGCAATTCATGTTGCTATGGATCTTTTTCCTTGTATTTACTGAGATAGGTGATTTATCTGCTTGATGTCTCAGCAGACTCATGCCTGCTGTTTGCAGGGTTTGATTCAGATTTCATTGAAATTAAGAAGAGTTATCTCCTTGGTTTCCAAGCCATGAAATTGTGTCTAAAGTTTAACAACCTTTGTGATTGTTTATATATGGGAGTTAACTGAAGTAGGGTATTTCTTTTTATTTTGGTGCTGTAAAACAAACTTTGTTTTGGCTGACTTAGTAGGCTCTCCTCTATTCATGTCAAAATAAAATATTGCATTAAGAAGCTGCAGAACTGACTGCAGATTAACATCTCTGTTTTCTTCCTGTGCTGGGCAGGCAGAATATTTACCATATTATTTACCATATAACTTCCTCATAATTCTAAAAACACCTATCTGAAAAATTAGAAGCAGCTGGTAAGACACAGTCTGCAAAAATCTGAAACCTGGAATATTTATTGTTGGATGTGTCAGACAATTGCTAGTCTACTGTTGTGTTTTGGTGATTCATGAGGCTTCAGTGTCACTCCAAAAGGGTGGAGTGGGTGGACGGGGAAAATAGCCCACTGAGGAAAACCAAAAAAAACAGAAAAACTAAGTGTAAGCATACTCTCTCTCACTTCCCTCAAAACCCTTTCTCAAATCATCAAACCTATAGTTGAAACCAACTAGGACTGAGCATTATGGGACAGCTTGGGAATGGGGAATGGATGAGACCTTCCTGCTCCTGTTGAGCTTGTACTATGTCATACGAAACAGTCTTTTATGTGCTTACTACTAACAATTTCCATTGGTCTGCTGTGATACATGGGACAATTAAGTCCTGCTACTTGTATGCTCCAAGTTTCTTTTACCCAGTAAAATACAGTTCTTGTAATGTAAAACATGGGAAACTTAGGAGAAAGATGGGATGTAAAATACCAAAAGGAAAGTAGGGCAGTCTGTGAGTAAGCATTGRGAACCACCTTTGAGAAAAGACTCCCAAAATTAGAAAGAACAAAACAAAAGGAGTAAAGACATGTTGATGCTTTTTAGATGAATCTTTTGATATCTTTTCTCTTTTGAAATGAGTTTCAGTTCAGATTCTTTTTAAATACAAAAAAGGGTTTTAGAAGGTCAAAACCCAACTGATGCCTTCTCCAAGATCTAAAAAGATTTCCAGTGTCTGAGAATTGCCTTTGAAATTTTAAAAAGTGAAATAAATTTCTGAGTTGTCCTGCTCTAAGTTTGCCCCTGTATATTCACTTTCTCAGAATTCTGCTACTGATTCTGATCATTTTCCTCCTCACATGAAAAAACATGAAAAAAAACCCCATCCTCGCTTTCTATTCCTATCTTATTCTGCCACATTTAGGAAGAAAAAAATGCCTGTCTGCCTGCCTTTTCCTGTTGCTAGTGTAAAAAGACCTCATAGTTTGGAACAGATAGACTATTTCAAGCAACACTCTGCAAATTTTTGAGGTAACTACCATGAGATCTGTGGTAAAAGTGAAATAAACATTCTTGAATACAGTTATAAGCACAATTTTCAGAAAGTAAATATTAAATCATCAATCTGAAGAGCAGCTCTGTTGGACAAAATTTTCATGAATGTGTGTATCAAAGATGTGGTACTGTGAAAATATTGAATTTCTGAAACATGGTCAATTTGTTTCACAGTTCACAGGATGTTAATTGCAACTCTTAATGAAGCAGATCAGTCTAATACTATTTCACCATATTTACTGTCTTTCCAACCTTTCTAGAGTTTTGAAAGATATTTAGAGAAATAGAAATATAATGATGATAAGCCTTGGAAAGGTGCAGAGGGCTCAAATACCTGCTGACTTTCTTTAATGGTAAACATGACAGGTTGATTTAAAATTAATATTGGGAAATGAGAACTCATACAGCTACTTTTGATGTCAACTGCTAGAAACAACAACAACAAAATCCATATGGTATCTCTAAAGATGTTGGAAGCATTCTCAGGGAGTAATGTTTAGTTTAAAAAGAGAGTACACAAAACAACTTCTTTCCACTTGAAAGGGTCTTTTAATCACTCCATTGGGGTGGTTGTTTTACCTTAGGAACAGCAAATCTTTCTGATGTCTTGCACAATTTGTGCATACACTATGACTTATATTAACAAGCAGCCTAGGCATTTCTATTCTATGAACGTGAACATTTTACTAATGTTGACATTTTGTATACAACAACTGAAAACTGGTGAATTGGGACTGCATCTCACGTTGTTACCTTGGAAAGCCTACAGTCCTTAAGTGCTTTAGTATTGCTGAGCTCAGTGATGGAAGGTTCTGCAGCCACAAATCTAATAACTTTGCATGCTAGTGATGTCTGTTACTCTTTGAAGATATTTCCTAACTTTTATAACTGAAAACTTGGCTTATATTACACAAATGCAGTTGAAACCAAAATGCTTGTTGGTGAGAATGCAAAACAGGTAGTTTAAGCAGAAAGCAAATTTAACTATGCAAAGCAYGTACAAGATCTTAGTTCTCGGCAAATATTAAAAAGATAGATATAAACAGGCAAAAATAGGCTTTGAACGGCACAACGCTTTTTTAGTGTGAAAGAGAGAAAACGTCTTTTTCCATCCTGTGTCTTGTTCTATTTTTATACACAAAGTAACCTCTCCTGCTGCAGGAGAATTCTCTGGTAGGAGAGGACTTCCTTTCACTGCTACAAAACCAGCATAGTTACTGCATCTGCTTTCATTTGTGCTCCAGAATACAGGCGTTTTTAAAGAGCAGCCAGTTCTTAAGCAATTCATAAGCAAGTTTATAAGGAGAAGTAATATCTCACCAAGGCTAAGGAAGGGATGTAGCACCTGCGCACTTGTCTCCTTTTTCACCTGTACCAGCTATCTGAGAAATATCATCTTTCCCTACAAATCCTGCATCTGTTTTATCTCCAGAACTCGACAGTAATACCAGCAGCTATAAGATTTCTCTTCAGAATGGTGCAGTTCAAGGGATTGAAGCCATTTCTATCTCTGCAATGACAGTGAGCATTCTGGTGCATGAAATGAAGCCCAGAACAGTTTGACTTTTAGACTTTTGAGGGCAAACCAAATTGTCCTGAACTAAAATTCTCACTTGGGAACTGAGCAAAAGGAAAGACTAGATTGCCCGAAATTCCTCATTTGCTCCATGGCTTCTTAGGAGAGTCACTGAGGAGCAGCATTTGAAATCATTGCTTTTATTATTTTGTTCAGGAAATAAACACCAAATAAAAGCCTGCTGCTATGATCATGATTTCCTCTGTGTCAACAATATACTTGACATATATCTTCCAGTCCGTTCAGACCTGACATGTGGCATTTAGTTAATTGCCTGTGTAATAGAAACTACAGCAGAGATAATTCTAATGCTGTGCTGCAGCTGGTACTCGCCTAACTTCATAGGAATGCAGTTACTTGAAATAGGATTATTGAAAAACTTTGGAAAACAATGTTTTTGAAGAAAGAAATGGTAAGGAGTTAAACGTTTAAACTGTGGGATGAAAAAGTGTGAGTGAAGGCAATTTAGCCTTTGAACAAATGAAAGAGCTTGACTATATAAATATATGTGTACACACCCACTTCTTGTTTTTATATTAATTGTCATATATATGTGTGCCTGCAAGAACTTTTCCAACTCTGGGTGCCACAATAAGGAAGAAATCTTGTTTCTTTCCAATTGTATCTAATATGGTTGAGTGTTTACCAGCTGCCTTCAAAATAACCCATTTAAGATTTTAAAATAACAAAAATAAAAAACCTGCCTCTTGCCTGGTAAAAGAAAGCAAGCAGTATGAAAGAACAGAATGTCTCTCAAATTGTTTACAAATGCTGCTTCAGAAAAAAATTGCTGTCTACAGATTGTATGTTAACAAGCTTGCCTTCTTCAGGGGACAAAAAGCACGCTGACCTCTTATCAGAATATTTCAGCAGCAGCTCTTAACATTATGCTGCTGAGTATCGTATCATCCAAACACTGACTTTATTTTCCCTGTAGCTAGGGAGTGATGAATACTTTGTTCATAAATGCAATCCCCTCACACCATTTGGAAATTGTCTGAGATAGATTGGGAATATATTAAATTAATTCACCAATAAAAATCCATCTATTTCTCCAGCAAATAACTCTTGCACTGCTGATCATTGTTTAAATTCATTAGGATTACCATTTGCAAGTCTTCATTGGTTAATTAAGAAAAAAACCTTGAGGTTTCTGTTTTTGTCTAAAATATGAATCTGTACAGAGAGGGTCAAATTCTGCACCTTTTCTGCTGAAGCCTGGTAGCTGGAAGAGAGTAGGTTTAGGCCTTCCCAAATTGTTACTAAATTTGTAGAACCAGGCACATTCAAGACTCTAACAATGCTATTTTTACACCGAGTAAGAGCAGTGCCTCAAAGGATCTGGCATTTATGGATCTTGTGTTTCCTAACCTCTCTCCAGCAGTGCTGGAAGGTGGACAAGTGGACAGAAGCTTGAAGAGAAGCTTGAAGACTTACTAGTTTCCTTTAAAAAGCTAATGCTGTTGTCAATGACATGCCTCTTRACTCTCATCCATGTGCCATTATTAGTTGCTGTACAGTGAATGTTCTTGTGAGGGGTTTTGCCTGTGACTAGGTGAGGTAGTTATTCATATTTAATATGGCATTATATCCTAACTAATATGGAGTTACAGCCTAACTGCAAGTCTCCTTGAGAAGCTGCCATCCTAACAGAAAATGGTAAAACACACTGTTAACATCCTCTTCCTTTTTCAGTTGTGCAAAATTATGGTAGGGGCAAATGAACCCGCTTATTTGATTTCCTTAGACTTTATGGAGCATGGCTTTCCTTCTTACCTGTTTTAATTAGGATTTTTTTTCTTTTACTGATGCAAATAATATTTCTCTTGTCATTTGCAGTAGAATGAGAGAAGTAAAGACAGGTGCTCATCAATGTAAAACTAGTCTCTAGTACAGAGTTCTAATATTCTTCACAGAAAATTAGAATTTTGAGCTATTGATACTCATGATGGTCAAGGCCTTCAGTTCACAGTAAGTCACTTCTGAATATTTAAACTAACACTTTCTGGTAGGATTTTGGCAGAAACCAACCTGTAAAACATTTTTCCTCTAAAACTGTGGTATATTGATTTATCCACCAGTAAAGCAAAGTATAATATATAGGTATATATACTGCTTCACTAACAACCACGAATAAACTGACATTTTTCCATAAAATAGAGAAGGTAAACAAACCCTCAAGGTGATAAATGTTATTACTGTTGATATAAATTATCACAGGGCTGACTCAAGTTCAGTGAAAACTCTGTGTAAATCACATTTATTGTCCTTGAGTTAAATCTAAGCATCCCACTGCTGTTTGGGACACTCATATTATTCATCTTCCTTAAGGTCTCCATGCACTTATGTAAAATTGCAGCTGTATTATCTCTTTTTTTTTTATTATTACAATCATGGCAAGGAGACCAATATATCTTGATGATGACTTATGTGAGGAAAATCAGCTTAAAAACAAATTATTTGTCTTGGGTGTATGCTATGAGCAAATGCTGAAAGATATTAAGTTTCTTTGGAGATGACCTTTGGTGATCCCTTGGAAAATATAGCTTACATGTAACTGTAAGCTTGAAATTGGTCAACAATGGCACATGGTAAGAGTAAAATGGTATATATTGGATCAGACTAATTTTAGTTTTTAAAAAAAATCATCCCTATTTACGAGACTGTTATAGCATGTATATGCTCAGGCACGAATAGGAGTAATGTAATTTGAATAGTGTTATGAATATTTTTTTAAGAGTTTACTGATTGATGGACTTTCTACTTTTAATGGAGTGTGTAGTTTAACTATGTGTATTTTGTTTTGGGGCGAGGGGGGGAGGTGAGGGGAGCCCTAACGAGAAGGATATGGAAAGAGCTCCAGACTTTCTGCCCTGTGGATTTTTGTAACATTATAGATTTTTGTAATGTAGGGTCTGATTCTATATATTTTGCTTGTGAAAGCACTGCGCAGGCCAAAACATCATGCAGGTTCAGCTCGATAACAAGCTGTAACAAACACTCCTGTTCAAGGTATTAGTAACTAAGGATGGTTAAAGACTGAAGTGTCCACATCAAACTTACATTGTGCATGCCGGAAGGAAAAGGAGACTAAAGTGGAAAACGGATGCATTGATGGGGATTGAATCTTTTCTGTACACACTTCAGCCTTTGTTACCTCCACAGAATCAATAATCTAATGATCTGCACTGTCCCTCTAAATGCTGCTTCTGAAAACACCAGGAGCTTCCTGACTTGAGATGAAACATTTCAAGTAAGCAGAGCCTTCGCGAATGCTTAATTAAAACATACACAAATATGAACGTCTGTTCCTGGAAGTAGTTATATCAGTGTTGTTACATTTAGTTATAATCTCTGTGTGTCTTGAATGGAAAACATCATGAACAAAACTTTATTTATGCAGACCATCAAGTGAAGAAATAAAAGCATAGCAAACTTTTTTCTGAACTGCAAGATATGTCTATAGTGCTTATCCTGGCAAGAATGATCAGCAGTTTTTACTTTGGCATGGCCTCTAGTGTTTGCTTTCCATACAAACTTGAACATCAGGAAAAGAAATGAAAGCCGGCCTTCAGTAAATGCTATTAGTTTATAAGCTTCTAAAATAAACCCTTATTTTTTGTATTCCCAGCATGTACTTTGGCATATGACATCAAAAATATGTGAAGTATAGGAGAAGAGTATTTTAATAGACCTGCCCTGCAGTGTGGTTGTTTCAGCTCTGTAAATGACTTTGTTAGCATTCCAGCTACAGAACTTGCCAGTCATATCAGTAATAATAATGAATGCCTCAGCATGTATTTAATTAAAGTAGAGCTCTACTGAAAACACAAAGACCAATAACATCTTAAAAATGACAAAGCAAATGAATTTTGTCACCCTAATTTGTAAATGATCMACTTTTCATTATGAATACTTTTTTGAGGATAAGTCATGTGGTTTTGCAAAGCTGATAACATCTTTGCCGTAGAAAAATGCATTTCTGGAAATTATCATGCTTGCTTGACTTAACCTACTGGGAAGAGTTTTGTGTTGAGGAAGGTCAAGAAAAAAAATTTTGCATTAACTGGTCGAAATTATGACAAAATACTGGACAAACATTGTTTTGTTCTGAAATTTAAGGAAGGGGTGGGGGATCAAGGGGCAACACTGTTTCAGTCAATAACAAAAATTACTCACTTTGGCAGGAAGAATTTTTTGGCAGGATTATTCTCCTGGGAAGAAAGGGAAGTGAGCTAGACACCCGAGTACCTTCTAGACACTGCAGGCCTTAATCGGGCGCTGGTGTTGCCCACCTGGGGAATTGTGTAGGCACTTCTGAATAGGCAGCGGCTTTGAGGCACGCTCATTTTGCAGCCTTGGTTATCTMACTGGGCTTCTCAGCCATGAGTTGGAGAGTTAGGAGCTGAGGAGGCCAAGAGAAAAGGATGGTAATATAGTCTGATTTGAATACTCGGTGGTTAGAGTAGCAGAGTGCATAAGATCCTAGTATGATTTCCTCCCTTGACCTGGGGATTATTTAAATGGAAATTACCCTCCTTCTAGCCAGGTGTCTCAAAGCTGTTGGGCTCTCTTATTAGAAACCCAGCTGGTTCTGGTGAATGCCCTCATCACAGCAGACTAAATCTCTTGTCTGAGCTTGCTGAGCAAGAAGATACCTGCGTGTCAGAGGGCAGCTCTGAGCACTGCAAGGTCTGGGCAGCCCAGCTGGCTCAGCATCTCTGTAGTTGCACTGGTGTAATACTCATTAAGGCACACAAGCAAGGTTAACTAGCGTAAGTGAAATGCCACATAGGTGCTAGAACAGGATTGCTAATCAGCCTGCGGTGAGGGTGGTGCTGAAATGCTTGTTGTTTCTGAGGCCAGAACTAGCTTGGCTATCATTGCAAGGCGCTGTTTTAATCTGTGGGGTGCTATCTGAGCTTCAGTCTCCAAAATAAAATGATGAAAGACAACAAAATTATTAAGCAGCTAGAGATCAGGAAATCCTTTTTATTTTGTATGTGATTCTAATATCCAGTAAAAGTGGGATTTTAACTAAAACTGTATGTTTTTTAATCTTACAGAAATTTTAGTTGACTATTTAGTATGAGTTTATTTATTAAGAGACTTTGTTTGGCTCCTTCTCAAAAGCTGTTACTATCTTACAGGACTGAGGAAGTCTTTTTTTGTGTGTGTGTGTGTGTGTGTTTTTTACTAAAATATCTACCATACAACCTGTGGCATTTGAAGCATACTATGAGCCTTTGTCTTTGACAAGGTAACTTTGAATACAGTTAACTACCTCATTGTGACTGCTATTGTAGACAGTGGTGAAAGTTTTTGAAGGAGTAAGTATCACATGGTAAGGAAGACTTTGGCTAAACAATTGCTGGATGTACCTAAAACAAAACATTTGTTTCATATTTCAAGTCTCAAACTCACTTAAACTTAAGAGCAAATAAAACCCTCTCCTCACTGGTTTAAATTTCAGTGTCTTCTACTTTCCATATGGTGGAATATTTTAGAAATCTTCATTTTCATGTCTGGAACAGGTATTGTTCTACTTGCCTCTTTGTCAACCTCACTCCTCAGGCTGGTGTGCTTGAGCGAGATTTAGGTCTGCAATAAAATATAAATATTCTGGTTAAAGGAGAGTGTTTAGGGCACTCTAGTGTGTGTAATAAAAAGAGAAAGAAAAGAAAAAAAGGCCATATCCAGTTTACTTTGGAATCAGGGGTACATTTTTTTGTTTGTTTATTTAGAGCACTCAAGTGCATCCATTTCTGAGTGAATGTGTCTAAGCTATTTGTTCATTGTGCAGGCCCCATGGCCATGTCTGGTTGCATGTACTTCACTTTTGGATTAAAATGAGTGTTCTCCCTTGGATGCTTTAGTAATCTGCATGATATAGTATGTAGGGGAACGGACCTTGGAATAGTTCCAGAGGGCTATGGGTTTTCCTGTAGCTTAAGGACACTCTGAAAATTTTACAGGAGATGATAAAGAAGATAAGTTCTCCAACTGACAAATTAGAATCTATTACTTTGATGATGGATTTGGTGCTTTAAACAATCACTTACCCTGACACGTGAGGAAAAAATTAGCTTATTGGAAGCTTAGGGAAACATTGTTTCTGCTGCTTCTAATGTCAGCAATAACTCATCATTTTCTTTTCTTCCTTTTTAATACAGTGAATGCCTTTTTTGCAAGGTCAAATTTAGTCATTCTGATTTTCTCCTATAATTTCTTTCCTCTTTTTCATTAAAGGATTTTTTTTTCTTTTTTTAAGGAAACAGTTGTCTTTCTATTTCTACTAGGACGTTGGCTGAATTAATACTGCAGCCTCATTGAGCCAAATTTTTACCAGTGACTGAACATGAAATCTTGCTATGTAAATTACAAATTGTTTTAGAAACATTTGGATAATAAATCAAAGTTTGGAAACTGTAAGGTGACACAGAAGCTACAGGCATGGAAGAGTGTACTTTAGCATGCAAATGAGGTGATATTAATATGAAAATAATTAGGTTTTGCAGAAGAACAAAACAGGAATGGATTTTTCAGACAGAAAGCTGATATTAGCTGTATTTTGGAGGAGAGAGGGCATTTATAACCTGGGATTATGGGCATTTGTTTAGATACAGTGTGGTGTTAATCACTGTTACTCTAAACGTTCAAATTTGATCCATTTTAGCCTGGCTTCCAGTGTTCATCACACCTCAGTCTTTGTGACTTATGTTGTGAGGGGGAACAAGGATGCAAGAGGCAATGGCTGTGTAAGACCTGCTGAGTGGCCTGAGGACATCCCATCCAGATGTAGAGGGGGGTCTGTCAGGACTGAGCTACTCTCCCTTCTCTGCCGCAGCCTTGTTACGGGCAGCAAGGACACAAGGTGAGAGAGTAGAGGAGGAAGTGATTTTCATTACATCTTCCTGATCCCCGTGAATTTTGGGGTCAAGGGAGAGCTGGGTCCGCAATAGCTAAACTAATACTTCTGTTTCTCTGTGCTCTTCTGGCTCCCAGAGTTATTCATACCCGCTTGCCTGATTTCCCTAAGCTGTGCTGAGGAGTGAGAGAGGGCAGGAAGGCTTTATACCAATACATGCACATGTTATTACTAATGCATTTGTAAAACAAATGCATCTGTTTCACATTTTTGCATACCCTGTACAAGTTAGGTCTAGAAATCTGAGCAAATCAAGACTGGGATGCATGCTTTTGTGTTTTTTGCAGAGAACAGTTATGTGATCATTGTGACAAATTCCAAAATTTTTGTAGATCAGCTTACATGTTGTCCAGGGAGCCCTAGTATCTTCTAAATAAACGAAATGTCGTTTTTAATAGGATTTAGAAGTTTGTATGAATAATGAACTTGGAGGCTGCTTGGAGGAAAACAAACTTTCCAGAATATTATAGAAGCTCTGTACAGATGTTTACTGGAGGTGTGGGGCAGCGTGGGAGACATCTGTCAGGGAAAACAAGGATTTTCCAGAAGAGCAAGATATATTTGACTGTAACAATGGCCTCGGTAAGAGAAAATCTAGAGTAATATCAAATCAATTGACCCCAAAATTTCAATTTAAACCAATCTAAATTAATATTTGCTAACCTAGATATAGTTCAAACTGCATGCATCTCTCTATGAAACCGTAATCATAATATTGTCCATTATATAGTTTCAAATGTAGGCACCATTTTATCGATAAATGGCTTAAAGCCTAAATAAATACATGAAATAAACCTACAGCAATGAGACTAAAATAGTCGTTTGTGATTCCAAGAACACTTACTCTGTGTAAAATTACTTTTTAAAAAGAGAAGGAAGACGTATCCATGATACCTATGTAGGAAAAGATCTCATGGAAAGATCTCATGGTGCATGTAGACACTGTGGGACTGTTCCTCCTCAGGTATGTTCCCATTGCAGAGGCCTTTGTGGGCATGTAGTCTGACTCAGTCTTTTCATGTTCATATGCCTGATTTTCACCATTATCTACAGTACGAGGAACATGAATCAGACCTGGATCTTGGGGTTAGCATCCTTCTCCATTGGTCTCCGAGGTCTTGTCTATAGTCCGAGTACTGGATAGTCAGTACAAAATGCTTATCTATACAGCAAATGCTTGTCCACATATGCTCTGTGAAGGCATTCAAAAGTGCTGACTCTATCTGTACAGTACCTGGATTCCTCTAAATGTTGAAGGCACCTCAAAATGGAAAAGTAATAATACTTTACTATTCTCCATAAGCTGGAGGCTTTTTAAAGATTCGAGTCAGCAATGCGTGATCAGGAGCCATCCTTTGTCTTCAGCATGATAGCAAAGACAGTTGCATGTAAAGCAACTGTGGACATCAGTCAGACAGAAAATGAGGTATGGGGAAAACGGGAGTTTGCAGGTTGTTACCAATGACTGTCTGAAGAGATATCACCCTGACCTTTTTAGTAGACCAGAAGCAAGGGTGAAGATGGTGAATGTAGGTTTTAGGAGTGGGGAAACAGACCTAATTATTAGCGATGGACTCCTCTTTTTGTTTCTAGTCTGTGCAGCCACTGAAATGGTGTTCTGATCTATTGTTTCTGTAAGAAAAAATAATACCTGGCTTGACATACCTGTAGTGCGTTGTTCAACATGTGTGTGGTGAAACTTGCGGATGAGAGAGTTTTCTAGCCACCAGTTCTTACCCAGGAAGAACTTTATTTTCGAGGGTGCCTCCCATACCCTTTACCCTATATTATCAGGACTGTTGGAAAAGCTGCTATGTAAATACTTTGTCTGCCTCTAAAACCCTCCACAGGGTATGTGCTGCTGATATAGCGCAGTATAAGGAATAGTTTTTCTGGGTGTGAATATCACAGCCAATACATTATAGTGAACTGGAACTTTCCTTTTATTAGTATTGTAATAGCTATGAGTTATGCTCCTCATTAGTTCCCCAAATACCAACTGTATTGTCATTTCTGTTCATTTAATATCCTGGTTAATTACAATAGCATTAAGGTGTTCAGCTATTAGATGAATGCAAAACCTGTGGGTGGAATGAATCTCGAAAGCTCTGAAGGCAAGTATATATGCTGAAATTAGAGTAGCAAGCCTTATATTCAGTGGCGCTTGCTTAAAGCAAAATTCTCTGCTTCAATTTTTAATATTGTTGAGAATTCTGCTTAAGGAATGGAAGTGCCACACCTTTATGGAGGGGAGAAAAAACAGTAAAAGATGCCTTTGGGGAATACACAAGGGGGAAAAAATGGGTAATATAACAATGTGAAATGTTACTGAAGTAACTGGAGGATGACAAAACGTTAAAAGAAAATTGAGTGGAAACAATGGGAGTTTGCTGAAAGGAATGGTGTTGGAGCAGAAGTGAAAGTAGCAGAGGCTACAAAAGCATGTTATAACCAGTCCTTTACAGTCCTGGACTCCCAGGGCTTCCACCAGTTTTGGTGAGAGGAACTTGCATTTATGTTACTAATGTGTAAGCAAGGTTGTCCCAATGTATTTCGCTGTTTAGGACAGGAAGTTCTGTGCAAATACAAGGGGAGAAAGGGGGGAAAAAAAGGAGGAAGAAAAAAAAGGAACTATATTGAGAAGAAAGATATGAGAAATAACTGTCAGATTAGAATAGCAGCTCCACCTATTTTTTGGTCCTAAACTGTCTATCACCTTTATCATCTCCATTTGTCTCTCCTTATGTTTTTCCATCCATCACTGATGTTAATTCAGATTAATCACTGGTCAGCCAAAATTAATCAATTTTTTCAGATTGCAGAGTGCTTCTAAATCTGAATATTTGCAAGTAGAACTAGCACATGTTGAAGTAGTAAAATTAAACCAAGAATTAAACTGGTATAAGAGTAGAAGTGTATGATACTTCAGGATATGTACGGGGAAAAAAAACTACTATGGAGTTCATAAAATTGTACAGGAAAGCAAATGATGTAAACATTAATATCTTGCTTTGAATATTTTGCTTCACCATGCCCAGAACCCTCTTTTTCCTTTTCTTTCTTTCCTTCTCCTCTGAAATGAAATTACTATGTCATCGGACTTAGGTATTCACATTCATAAATGCGTATTTTGATGGATATTTCTAGAGAAGTAACCTTGTTCAGTTTGAGATACTCCAGTATTTCCTTTCATTTTCATGTAGTACTTCTGCTGGTGTAAATTTCAAAGGTGAATGTAATTTGTTTCTATATCCCTTCTCTGTCAGTATCTGAAAAAAACCCCCAAAACTTTATAATGGTAATTTTTAAAGTAATTTTTCTATATATGTAACACCAAATCAAAATGCTGCACGCTTTTTATGAAAATTTTTAGCACCCACTAAACTTTAAAAAAAAAAAAGTCAAACATTTGTAAACTGAGTAAAAACCATGAAATTTGGCTAGTTTCCAACCAGATTAAATAAATAATTACGGTCAGCCATTCACCAGTTGAGGGGAGTTTGAAAGTTACACGATGTTTATGTTTAACTGTGCTTTTCTGAAATTTTCCCTCTGTATAAGAATAGGACAATTCATTTCTAGGCAGTTTATTCTGAAGGTAATTTTAAGTAAACAATGAGAATCTTGATTAATGGTATATAATTTTAAAAATCAGATAAAAGCTTAAGAATAAAAGCAAAGTACTTAGCTTTGTTAGAAAATTACGTATGTGCTCTTTTGCTCTGACGTGTGGCTTTTGTTCTTCTAGCTTCAGCTTTCTAGTGAAATGAATGGCATTCTTCTACTATATTGTAGATGAATTTCTGTAGTAGAAAACTGCTGTTTAAATTCAGTCTTCCACTCATACAACATTATTTGCCAAAGATGTAGCACATAATGGGTCATTTGGTTTAAAAGAGAATCTGCGATTTGCAATAGAAACTTTCTAGTGAGAAGAAAAGGAGAAAATAAGTCTGCTGTGCAGTATATTCCTGATGAAATGGTTTGTGTGTTCTGTTTTAATTTTGGAGGTAGGAAAAAGGGGTTAGTGTGTTACAGTTTTCTGAAAAATATACTTCCAATCTATGACTTTCCAATGATACGTATGGCAATGAATGCTGTAGGTGTATGGAAAGTCTTGTAAGAGAGAAACTATTTTAAAATAGAGAAACAACATCTCTTTCCTTAAAGGATTCYAGAGGCATTGAAGTTACACAGTTGATGGGTAAAGTTAGAAAAAAGTAGATGCCTGTGTTGGCTTTGTTAGTAGGACTTTTCAGATTTTGATCGAATTCGTTTATACTGTCTTCAGAATACTGCAGTTATCTGGATCTTTTGTTGGACATGCGTATAGCTTGCTGCATGTTCCCACACTATACAGCACAAGTGCAGTGCGTGCATGTATACGTGTGTTTAGTGTGCGGCCTCTTCTCGAAACATCAGACTTCACATACCTAGCAACAGGTAACGAATCCCTTGAAGTCTTTTCGGTAGCTGCTTTTGCACAACTCGCGTTTATGTTGTCCTGTTTGAAACTCCCGGATGTTTGGCAGCCTAGTCAGAATATGGTGCAAATGTACAGTAGCTGTGCAGGTCATCACTTGTAAATATGATACTTGCTGAAAGCACTGAACTTTCTGTGCCTGCCTGCATTACGTTCACTGTTCAGCCAGCTGCATATCCAGAAATTCCACAAATGACCGTAGCGCATGAGTAGTTACCAGTCAACCCAGAGAAATCTATAAAGTCCTCAACATTTGTCTGCTTGGTATTTCCTAGCAGAGAAAGAGAATGTTCCAGTGCGGCTTTTGTCTTTATTTTCCTGAACGCTATATGCTTTTAAAAGGTTTGCCACAGATGCACAGAATTTTATAAATGTGTTTGACTTGCAAACTAAATTTGGAAAGGGGGGAGGGGAGAAGGGGGGGGAAACATGCACAGAGGGTTTTTTTTTGCTCTTATTCACAACATTGCTCAGTTCCTATGTAGGGGTAACATAGCTAAAACAAAAAGCAACGGCTGTTTATCATGCCACCTTGTTCAACCTTTCTCACTGTCAGCTTGCGAAAGCTACTTTTGTTTTGCATCCATGTAAACAAAGCTAGAAACAGGGTTCAGCAAGGCAATGCAATGCAGTCTTGCACAGCATGACCAAGAGTTTTGCATGCAAGTGAAGAGCATTTCTGGTTCCTGCTATGTTCTCAGGCGTGTGGTAGGAGTCTCCTTTGAGAAACATGTACGAGCATCAGTTTATTGGTACTGTGTGGTGACTGGGCTGCGTCTGCCTCTGGGTAAACTGCATCATGTGTGTTAATTCCACATTAAAATTCAGACACTTTTCTCAGAGCTACTGTTTTTGTTTGGCTGCAGACTAAGGACGACATCGCTGCTTAGATGGATCACTTTATTAATTCTAACATTTGTTAGCTTTTTTCACAACTGCAAATGCTAAATACTTTCTTTTATTTCAGTGAGTGTTTATAATCTGCCTTAATCCTTATAACTCCAGGCATTAGGCTAATCAGGAGGTGCCTAGTTTTCTGTACCTCAGCCTTACATTATTGGAAGTTATGGTTCACCAGGCACATAGAAATATATGGGTTTAGTTTGTACATGAAATTTGTATGATACCACAAGAGTATGTGTACTTTGAGGAAATTTTCTAAATTTAAAATTTTTTAAGCCAGACATTTGCAAACATATTTAATGTATTTCAATTTATCTGAGCATTTGGTCTATGCAAACATTGTAGTTTTAAGATGCAACTATTTGAAATAAAATGAATTATCACAAGGTCATTTGAAAAAAATCCTAGTTACAAGTTCTATATCTCCCTTATTTATTGTAATCGAAGTTTAAGAAAACAAAAATTTCACGTCTGGTTTGGGATTAAAATCAGAAGCATCAACCAGGAAGTATCAAATGTATTGGGAATTTGAGAAACGGTGCGGGTATGATTCTTCATGCATGGTAGAAAAAATAATTTGAGTGAGATTTTTACAGAAGAATTTAGAGCAGCATAAGAATATAGCTTGAATTTCAAGCTTCTAAATTCTTCTTTAAAATGAAAACAAAGCCTGTTATTATGTCTGCTGCCAGTTATGTCTGTTACTAGGTACTGCAGAACTAGCAGCTGATGTGTAAAATAAGCTGCCGTAGAAGTCTGAGCTGATTAAGACTTCTAAAAGCTTGTTGTATTATAATAAAATGTTCTTCATCTGAAAACCCTGGTGTATGATACTACAGACTTCTGTTTACTGTATCGGTATTGGCAGAGCCCCTGTGCGGAGTGCCCGTGTTTGCTGAAGGAATTCTTCTGCTGGCGTATTGTTTAACCTCTCCAAATTGCACAAAATAAGTCAATGCAAGCCAAATCTATTGGTACAGATTTATCTATTCCAGGATTTTGCCAGTACAATAATCATTACTGACACTGTTTTTCAAATCCCTGTGTGTGAGGGTGCGTATCTCTGTGAGCAGACCTTTGTGGGGACCAGTGCTTAATGTTAGCCTTTGTTCTACCTACAGTTTGCTTTCTTTTTCTTTGTAAATAGATGTGTAGAAACATAACTGACCACCTGTAGACCTTATTTTAATTCTCTATCAGTATGGTTTAGAGGTGGAGTACTGCAGTTTGAATATTTTTCTGTAAGAACATTGTTTTCTCCAAATTCTGAAAGTAAAGAAATTCACTGAACCTAGCACACAGAAGCACCATGGTGCTGAAATACAGTTAAGATAGGCTTGTTTTGTGTGAAGTGAAAAGCCGTGTAAGTAATCTCAATGTGATAGACTAAGAAATCCAAAAGCCTGAGGTTATGCCTGAAAGTGAATGTCTCTGGGGGCCAGAAACAAATGAAGTCTGGTGATACTTTGTCTGCTGAAAGCTGGCTTTTCTCCATGGGTGGTTTGGAGGTCTATTAAAAACTTTATAGTCATTCAATACAGTTCAGATATCATGCAAGTCTCTGTGATCCAAAGGAATTAGTTAATTGTTATATGTTTCTATTTTGAACTGTCTCCAGGACATCGGCTTTTGAAAACAACATTTGTAGTACAGTGAGTAAAATGGGAGGAAAAGGTCAGTCTTCAAGAGGAACTTTATTATGTCAGAAATAGAAACCCAGATTGGCTGATATTTGGAAAACGCAAATTTCTCAGCTTATTACTAAGCTTTATGTGCATTCTAATGTGTATGTCTTCTTTACAAGCAATCCGTCTGCCTGCTTCATCACTAAATGATGAAGGACAGACGGTCAAATCATTTCCAAAATTGGCTCATTCTTCTGTGATGAATATTAAGTTTTGTGCAGCTAAGCATCCATCTATATTTAGATGAAGCTGTTTAAAAAAAAAAAAGTCTCCTTTCCTCTGAATATTAAAGATCAGGTATATTTTGAGAATAGATACAAGTCAGTGTTCTTCCCAAAGGATTGCCTACCCAAACAATATATAATTATCATATAATCTAGCAGCATTTTTATCTGCTATACTGAACAGTGCAGGCTATTTGGAGCATGTACATCCAGCTCCCAGTTTAAACTTTCTGATGGCTTCAGCTTCTGGTTTCAGGTCTGTGATTCAGACCCACACTATCTGGCTCTACATAGCCTCGACACTGGGTGAAGAGTTGTTCTTCTCAAGACAGTCTCTCTCTCCTCTGGTGGATGAATTGGTTTTCTTCTTTGCAGATCTTTCTGTTCACACAAATTACTATCTTCTATTTGCATATTTTTCAAGCCTCAGCAGAAAGACCAGCCCTATCAAGTTAGGGGTAACTGAGGGGATGTGAGGAAGTTGGAGAGAGAGGTTTTAACTTGCTTGGGCTGAGCAAATCTAGAAATTAAGGCTACCACTCCCTGACATAGTACTCTAACTGTGCAAATATACCACTTTCTGTTTCTGACTCAAGGATATAAAGACTTGAAATAGATTTTTAAATGCTTCCAGTGTTAAGTAGTATTTGGAATAGCAGTCTGTATTTGTGTCTGCCTAAAATCTAACGCCTCAGTATACAAGAATTCGATATTATTCAGTAAGATATGAAACTTCTATCCAGACAACAAAAGGTATCCAGAATTGTTCCTGTCATCTATTAATGGCATTGTAGAAGAGGCAGGAATCTGCATGTGTCAGGGCTTAGAGCTACCTTTTGGAATTAATAACTAGCTTTTAATGTGAGGTGACAGATTAATCCACTTCTGGATTTTGTGTGCTTGCTTCCAAAACATCTGGTGGTAGACACGGATGGACACAGGATTAAAGATGTGTTGTACTCAGTTTCTGACTTGACCTTTGTGTTTTGTATTCTTGATGGGAGCCTAATGCTAATGTTGAGGTTTTGGACTTGAAAAGGTATGAATATCTGTGTCTTCAAATATACTGTCATGAATGTGACTATAGAGGGGTAAATGATGTAGAAAGAGACTTATACCTCTTAATATCTTAAGTGCCTCTAGTCAATTAAAACTGCACAAAGTCACCTGCAATGTTTTAAACACAGCTGCTGTGGCTGTAGGTGCCTGTATAAGGCCTAAAGCAGTGGACCTACATGTCTGCGCCAGTGAACTGCCGAGATCCTTCAGCTTGTGTTGAGCCTCCCATGGGCTATGATCTGTCCAACAGGAACAGATTTAACTAATATTATTGAAGACTTATTTGGTATCTGTAAGCATGTTGGGTGGATGGATGGGCGGGCATTAGCTTGTGATTTCCTGAAAATCTTCTTCATTAGAGGAACAGATAAATATGTTTAAAAAAAAAAAATCCTAAACCTAAAATATAAGCAGTAGGATTGTGTGAGGATTAGTTAAGTCACAGTATTGAGAAGCTCGGTCACATGCTTTATTCTGTATGAATAAACTTTACAATGAAACTTGACCACCAATGATATTTAAAGGGAATATAGTTTCAGAATATGCTGATATGACTATGTAAAAGCTACCATCATTTTCAGAAAATTTCTCTGTGTTCTACTGAAGCTCATCATTTTTCAGAGGTTAGTGCTCAGCCTTGCTACAAATGAATTATGATGGTTATGACTCAACTTTTGTGAACAATGTTAAGATCAAACCCACTCAGCAAGAAAAAGCATATACATGTCTAATGAGAGAAATACAGATGTTTAATGAGTTAAGGTAATGTCAAGATATGCTTCCATTTATTGAGCACTTGAAGAGTCAGAGGAAATAGAAGTTAAGAAGAAAGAATCTTATGCATTCTTTTCCACTATGTACTACATATTGCTCCCCCTATGCTCCATAAATTTTTTATTTTAACTTCCAAGAGCACCCCCATTTATCATGGGCTATTCATTCTACTCAGATGAATGAAAAAGGTTGGAATTACTTTGGACAGGTATGAGATAGCTTTGGAAGTTTGAATACATACATCTGCACAGTAATTTCCTCAGGTTAATATACCTTTTTTCATCATGTTTTTTGATGTATTGCTTGTAGCTATACAGCTTTTTGATTGGAGCTGGCTTGCATCTGGCTGACATGGAAAATGACAATTTAATTGTCGCCACCACTAAATATACCACAACTTGGATTTTAATACAGAACACAATTTGGAAAAATGATATTGCTTTGACTTAATTTCTTTTTTTTCTCTTTTACCCTTTATGTACAAGTATTATAGAAGAATAAACATAGTGTTATCACATGGAAAAATACCTCTGAATTTTGTAATGCTTTTAAGCAAATGTCTTAATTCCCCTTAACAGTCATATTGCTGTTTGGTGTTATGAAAACAGAAAAATGCCAGTTGAAATGCAGAAAATATAGACAATGTTACTGCACCTTCCATTTAATTTACTTTCAAAGTCTCTCATATGGTACAGCACACAGACTACTACCCCCAAAGCCTTACCAGCTGGATATATTGCCAGATACATTTTCTCTGCTGTTTCATATACTACTCTTTAAAAATGAACCTTAATCTAATTTTTCTATATAAAATATTCTTCCTCTTGTGCTCACTAGCAATAACATCTTTGACAAGCCATGTTTGTCAAAACAATCAACACTAAATAAGCATTTACACTTAAATTACTATGCAGTCTCACATCACTGTTCTTAATACTTCCGAGATGCAAAATAATCTTGAAATCAAATCTTCTATTGAAGTGGGTATGCCCAAGCAATGGAGTTTTTCTTGTATGTCATTGTTTATGGGCAATTGTTACTACCATAAATTTATCTTGATGCTACTCTGATTCATTGGGCTGTTGTAAGAGCAGGTTGCCACAGCCTACGCACTATGAGAAATGGCCATTGATGAAGAAATCTATTCATATGGGCATCCAAACAAAACAAAAAAAACTTCCCCCCCAAAAAACAAATCAAACGACCTGAATAGTCTCCAGAAGAGACTGTAATTGAGCATGCGGTGCTGCATTGAAGGGGAGCAGAAACAAACAAACAAAAATACCCACTCCCCCCCCCCCAAAAAAAAAAAACCAAACAAAAACAACCTGAGTAGTCTAAGTGGCTGTAATTGAATGTAAGGACCTGTAACTAAGAATTTTTTCCTAAGTTGCCACCAATCACTTACAGCTTTCTGGCTCTTTTGTATTTATTGAGAGAATGATGAGGAAAGCTATCAAGAGCGTGTGGAGTCCTAAGCAAGCTCCCTCTATGTAGTTGCACTTTAGAGAACAGGACTGTGGTATTCACGGATGAAATCTCCCAGCTGGGCAGCTGCTTATATCATCCCCTGCCACAGATCTTGGCAGTGGGGAGCTGAGTAATGCAGACTGGGAAGAAAATGTCTCCCTTCTGCCAGATTACTTTAGGAACTTAATTTGTTAATTTTGACTGCTGTGAGCCCAAAACTCCAGTACAGAGTGGGAGTGAGGATTGTGTTTTGTAGTAGTTGGTGGGGACACAGAGCGTGAAGGAGAACTCGAAGTTTCATTAAAGAAAAGTTCAAGGCTAAATCATTCAGCTGAGTCAGCATTAACTCCAAGTGTGATTAGATTCCCCAAACCAAGTCTTTTGTACTTTCTAGCCCCAAATGTGAAAGTGCTCTCCTGAATTGAGCACTACCTGTAGAAATGCTCTGTGGTTGAGACATTACGTATTTCTATAACTGGGCTATTCATGCTTTCTAAAACACACTGTAGCTAATCACATGTGCTCTGCTGCCCTTGGGGACAGGGATGTCTCTTCATGAACAGCCTGTTCCCATATGGTCTTTAATCTGTGTTAATGATAAAAAAACAACAACAACAACAAAAATGCATTGGTTCCCATTCACAATAAACTAGTCAGAAGGAAGGATTTAAAGATATGATAATACAGTAATTAAAAGTAATAAAAGTAATAAAGTTATGATAATACAGTAATTAAAGAATCTCTTGATACCTATCTTCTGTAAGCTAGCTTCTGTCAGTGAATGTGATTCAGGGAAAGGGGCACAGGTCAGCTGAGGTCCCAAGTCAGTTGAGAAATTGTTACTTTGCTGATGATTTGAGTGAAGTATATGGTATTGCCTAATCGATACAGATGACTGCAAAATTCAGAACTCCCTGGCTCCCTTTTGGGTAGATGGTCTCTAAGGAATGTAGATCAACATAAGTACCGAAGACTACTAAATTAATGTTTAGATTTGAAGTAAGTTTCCAAGTTCATTAGTGGAATGGGGAATAAAAGGTAGAAAACAAGGGAATTGTTTTCTGGATATCCAGAAAACACAGAGAAAGAATGTAAGAAAATAAAGACAGAGGAGAACAAGCTGTTGGAGGAGGAGAAAAACTCCTCCCACATGATCCCTACACAATTAATTTGATATGAAAGTTGCTCAAGAGTAATATCTATTAATGCAATTAATTATAATATAGGAAATTTCTGGTTAAGAGAATATTAACATCATGCAAGTCTCAGATGTGTCTTATTACCTCAGGTTCCTTGGAAAATTCACTCAGTAACTTCCCTGCTCCTTAAATTCATCTTTGGTCAAGTAGTTGCTCACAGCACACCAAATTTTCCAAAAAACATCTTCAAGTGAGTATTTGGGCTTCATACCCTGTAGTATGTAGAGCTTGTGAAGTATAGTCAGCAGAAAATGAAATAAGTCTGGATCAGACATGAAATTTGACCATGGCTGTAAGTAATGCATACTAGGATTATATTAAAAAAAATGAAAAGAAATTATGGAACAGCAATGGCTAAATATTATGAATGGTGAGGCAGGGACCAAGGATGGGATGTTGTAAATGTTTTTTCACTCGCTTTTTTCTTGATTTATTTTTTTCTTTTAATTTTTTGGCCTGTGTGATTATCTTGATGTAGAACGTGCTTGAGCAACCTTCATTGTAATATAATCATGTTGTTTGTATAGAACATAACGTTATTTAAGAGGACCATAGAATACGTAAAAGTCTTAGTTTGCTGATGAATGAATTTAAATAATTAACCAGGATATTGCCATCAGAATCTTTCATTAGATGAGTTAATCCTCTTGGCTGTTGTGCTGCTTGTTTTCTTAGTATGCAACATTTTGATTAGCAGTTTTGTAAAGTTTTGTCTTTTTTGGAGTAATTTTTTTTGTTGCAGTAAATGAAAATATTTTGAAAGACAGCTAGAAGGGTTGATCTTTGCTGCCTGTTGCTCTTAAGCCTGCATTTATATTCAAAATTACTTAAAGATAGGTTAGAAATCAAGCAATAACATGAGGCTACAATAATCCTCAGTGTTATTTAAAGTCCGTAGCAGAGGTGTAGTAAGTATAAATTTATCATGCAGTATATTTTTAAATAAGATTACAGAAGCTTATCTGTTACCTGGCATAAGAAAGGAGATGTTTTGGTATATATCTGTCCTTAGAATTCATGTTTTAATTTATATTTTAAGTTCTAGAAGATAAAACAGCACAGTATGAAAAAAATATTCCTTATACTGCCTATTTAAATACTTACTAATTTTCTACTGTATTAAGAAAATGGCCTGACTGTGAAGGATGTAGAGGATCAATGCTAGGCCAGAAGTGAATCCTTCACAGAAGTGTTTTCTTAGCTGTATACCATCTGTGAAGACATGCCCTCCTTATCTCTTGTTACTGATTGAGTGATTTAGAAAACATAAAAGTGTCAATAAAATAACAAATGGATTAAATAGAATGATATGCCTATCTGCATTACATTTATTATCTTGGCATCTTCTTTCCAGCTGATAACTACAGTAGCTGTTGAAAAAATTATTCTTAGGAGAAAACTTGAAATAAGTTTATAAAAACACTTTTTATCTTTAGTAACTTGCTTACAGCATTGTCATAACTGACAAGCAGAAATGAGTATTTGGGAGATGAGAAGTTGTTAATATATTAGATTAACTTTGCTATTAGAAGAAGAATGTGATATCAAATTACATCTTTGAGAGTCAATTCTCATGATTAATTGCTGTAGAGTTCTTTAGGATGGCTCGTGATTCCAAACATGTGGATACCTAAATATCTTAATAATCTAATTTGTGGTTTAGGCTGTCTTGTGCAAGAGGAATTTGGAGAAATTTTGGTGAATTTAGAGATATGGGATTGGAGAAGATCAAATGATACATATATAAACAAGTGAGACAAGTGGAAATGAAATGGTGATAAAATGATTAAATTGATAAGTCCGGTATGAACAATGGAGTTTGCAAAGTGAACATGGCACTTATGAGGATATTAAAATACACAATTAACTAATGAGGATACAGATATACCATTTTCAAATCTTGTAATAAGTGTCAGTGTAATGCATAAACCTGACTTCTCTTTTGAAGCTTCCCTTTGGATTCACTCGTACTGCCCTGTACCCTCCTCTTCAGCTCTCCAGCTGCACAACATCCACACGGAGCCGCTTCTCTAGGAGGCTGAGAAAGCAGTTCAGTAGGTTTCCCTTACCATAGAGCAGGCTTCCGGTGGGCAGCAAAACTGATAAGAAAGTGGTAGGGGGACTTTTTCCAGACTGAACTTTGTATGGGAATAGTGTGGCTTAAAAAAGCTGGGGAAAAAAGTACTATTTGTTCCATGGGCACTGTCCAGGGGCTTTGCAATTCTCAGCTACTTACCGTGCCAGCACTCTGAAGTGATTCATTTTTACGTCATTTTGAACTGGTGGAGGATTAGTGGTCTCTGGAAACATAGAATTTTCCTGTAGGATTTTTAGATCACCCTTAACTCCATCTATGAATTTCAGAGGATCTCAGTCACTTAATTTTGACCTGAATTTTTTTGGCTTTTCAACACCTTTGTTAATATTTCTTAGCCAGGGATATGATTTTGCTCTTTAACAACTTGATTTGATTGGCTTATCAGAATAAGCCTGGGATGTAACTTGATAATGAATACTTCTTATTAGGAAAAAATACTGTATACTAAAGTGCCAGCATCCGAAATCTGAGGCATAAATTAGGCATAAATTTTAACAGTGAGGGAGATTAGTCACTGGAGAAACAACAAAAGGAAATGAAGAATTTTCTGTCTTTTGTTAACAAGAGTAGATGACTCTCTGGCACTTGAAAGATGCATTTCAGCCAAACAGAAGTTATTTGGATCAATAATGAGATAACTGGTGGAGAGTCGATACCCTCCTGAGTCATACAAAGAGTGAGCCTAGATTGAATGCTCCTATCAGTGCTATGAATAATGTATATATGTCTCAGGAATTTTTTGCTTATAGTTTGCATACATTTCCCCTTTCATAATCATCTTTCATTGTGCTACATCAGAACTACTTTTGTTGTATTGAGTAGTATTTCTCGTATTACCGTGTACTAGAATTTATCTTTACTTTTCAGTCAAAATCAGTTTTCAATGGAAAAATGCTGTTTGGGTATTTGTGAACATTTTCAAGGGGAAAAAAAAATTCAAAACTTCAGTAAGTAAAGACTTTGGGCTTTTTTTTTTTTTTAATGAAATACTCCTAAATGTAACAAATGCYCAAACAGCATTCTTCCATTGAAAACTGATTTTGACTGAAAAATAAATTTTCATTCTGTTCCATTTTATCTAGTGGTCAAAACTTAACACTTTTGGAGTTCTGCTGCTCTTTATCATAACTGCTGCACTCCAGGACTGTACAGATTTTTTTATTGCTTAAATACAAATCAGTATTCTAATTTGATCATATGTTACCATTCAATCCTACCTCCCCGGACCAGAGGAGTACCTAAGAATTCCGTCTTTCATTTCTTAAAGGACTTTTCCAACCTATCTGGTTCTGAAGAAAAACCTTAAAATACAAACTGAGCCAGTAGAACAGGGACATTGCCATTCTGTGAGATACTCTGAAAAGTCAGAAGAATTTGTCTGACCCCTTTCACAGAGAGTTAGAGGTATGTGGGTGTTCTCTCTGGCTTGGGCTGTGTTTTTAAGGATTTCCAAATCTCCCTGCTGAAGAGAAACTGATTTCATGCTCTAAGTTCATAGCATGGATAAATTGTTAGCTCATACACCCCACAAAAGGCCCAGCTAAGTCCGAGAGAATTAAGATTTCCAGTCTTCCTGCTGCAGAGTCGAGATCCAAGCCCTGGCTAGTGACTGCACTCCCAGGACTGGCTGGAAATCTGCAAATACAGCTCATTTAGAACAACAGATGTGGAAACTTTATTTTCCTAATTAGCCCGACAGGTGGAGCGACTAGAAACAAGAGAGTAGCTCAATGAAAGTGCATCAAAACTAGCATTTGTGAAAACATCTTGGCATTTGTGATTTTTCCCATGTCTCTCTATTTAGGCAGAAAATTCTGGCCTCCCAATACCTAGAACTATGTATTCTAAAATTTATACTCCTGACTTGTACCCTATTTCTTATTCTTATCAATCCCCAAATATTTTCAGCATTGGAAACAGAGCAGCATAAGAAAAACAATGAAGGAATGAATGCATGCATGTGTGCGCGCACACACACATTTGTGTGTGTGTGTATATATATGTGTGTGTGTATGTGTGTTTATTTATAAAAGACATTGACAAACATAAGGAGAAACAAAACTACAGACCTAGACCTGGGAGGGTATGGGAGTTGAAATTTAAGCTACAGGCAGAGACTGTAGTTCACAGGTTATGGTCTGAATTTAATGTAGAAAGAGAGTTGAGGCCAATGAATGTATTTAAGAGAAATGCATGTTTGAATATATAGGTTGATATCTTGTTTCTAGCATACAGGCAGAGCTAAAGAAATTCTTATGGCTGAAACAATTAAGTTGTGCACCATAGACAGAGATTTTGATATTGCACTGTTTTTAAAACCTCATTCTTGTTCAGAATATGCTTTTTTTTTTTTTTTTTTTTTTTAAGGTCGAGAAAATAAAAACTAAAAGTTGAGGCAATGTGAATAATTTAAAAATGATCAAGTCTTGCAGGGTAGAGAATTAAATTCTCAGAGAAAGCATGGTACTAGAATCCAGGGAGGACATGCAATTCCAGTGGTGCGAATACAAATCACTTGCAGTTGGTTATGTAATTACATTAACATTTGCTAGCAGCACATAACATAGTGGCAATAGCGAGGATAAATTATTTCATATCCCACGTGAGATAAAATCTAATCAGCTGTCTTCATGACTGTGTGTCATTGCTCAAAAGAATGAGATTACAGTGAGTTTAAATGTTATACGTTTTCCATTATGTTTGTAGACAAAAGACCTCCTAGCAGTTCACAATCAGGAATTATATGTCTTTAAGTGTTCACAGAAGAATTAAATTGGTTCCATATTCTTCCTCACAAGTGTAACACAATAATTTAATCAGAAGTATGCATCGTCCACTTCTCTTGTTTAAAGAAATCTGGGCACTATTATTTTATTGACTTATATAAGACTGTGCTTCAGAAAGTCTCCACAATGTTTCACCTATATCGTTGTTCAGTAAAGGTGTCTCAGCACACTTCATATTCCTCAGAAATCCTCAGTATGCTGCTTCACGTTAGTATTTCACTCACATGCTGGTCTGGTGTGACTGAATTACAGAATGCATGTAAAGTAAGTGGCTCTGCTGGGATCAGGGGCTGTGCAAGTTCATCAAATTGTGCTGGATATGGAGAAACTCTTCTTTGCTCTGATACATGAACTATATGTAGTAATACCTTGCAGAATACCCTGAAAAAGAATACACCCAAAATTTATTAATTCTTGATAGTTAATGTTGGTAGAGTCTTCCAGATGTATTTCTGACTTTTTTTTTCTTTTCATTGTTCTTTCAGTGTAGGGAGAATTCAGATTGTCACATTTATTTTTCAGATACATTCTATAAATAATCCATTGAGGTTCATGCCTCACATTTTGTCATTGCATTTAGTATATACAAGAAGAAAAGATATTAGAAGCCCATAACTTAAAATATGCATGATATTTGCTAGAAATGAGTCCAGAAAATTACATAAACTGTCATCAGAATCTTTATTTATTCTTATTAAAGAGAAGATGCTTAACTACTGGAAAGATCTTCATCTACCCCGAGTAGTGTGAAGTACATTTCCACATTAGTCCATGAAAGGCATTTATCCTAATAGTAGCTTATAAATTATTCCTGATCTTTGCCATGTTCCTCRATAATATCTAATTACCAGCTCGCTTTGATTACTTGTGCCTGCTGTGTTGGAATATTGCAAAATAAGCTGGTTACGTCATATCTGCCAAATTCTACAAAATCTAAGAATTGCTTTGCTCTATGTGCAACTCATTGCCTCATTTAAATTATTTGAAGATTTAGCATAGAGGGAGGGAGGGATTTTATAAAAAACAGTAATTATGGTGCTTGCTGTGCCACAGTGTATGGATGGTGATTCCTGCACTGAGCCAGTTTGCAGGGGAAGGAAATGATTTACTGAGGGCTTCCAGTCCCAGTGCCTGATGCTATTTGTATACTACGAGAATGGAGAGTCAGCCCTCTTTTCACCAGGGGTAATGTGGCAATGCTCCAAGTAAGACAAAGGTTAATCAATCAAACACTGATTTCACATGTGGTACAGATTGTATCACCTCTTGCAGTAGTAGTCTATGTCATAGGTAATAACAAAGACTAGTCAATATTCAAAGTGGTCAATATGCAATATACTGAAAAGGAAGCACCACATTACTGGCTCTGAGTACACAACCAATGACTGCTCCGACTGGCTTCTGAGAGCCATATAACTTTAATATTAATTAACTAAGACATCATATCTCACTGAAGGTAGATTGGTCATCAAAGTTGACTGGACATGCATTTGAATAGACATGCATTAAGATACGTTGGAGTTGCACAGACTGATCAGTAAACAGGAGAAAATAGTCTTCAAAAAGGGCAAGAAGGAGGACCCAGGGAACTACAGGCCAGTCAGCCTCACCTCCATCCCTGGAAAGGTGATGGAGCAGCCCATCCTGGAGGCCATCTCCAAGCATGTGGAGGACAAGAAGGTGATCAGGAGTAGTCAGCATGGCTTCACCAAGGGGAAATCATGCCTAACCAATCTGATAGCCTTCTATGACGGAATGACTGGCTGGGTAG
>NW_020448919.1:471944-475984 GCF_003343035.1 Apteryx rowi | reverse complement strand
GAGGAGATCTTATCAACGTGTACAAGTATCTGAAGGGAGGGTGTCGAGAGGATGGGACCAGACTCTTTTCAGTGGTGCCCAGTGACAGGACGCGAGGCAACGGGCACAAACTGAAACACAGTCAATTCCATCTGAACATGAGGAAATACTTTTTCACTGTGAGGGTGACAGAGCACTGGAAGAGGTTGCCCAGAGAGGTTGTGGAGTCTCCTTCTCTGGAGATATTCAAAACCCGCCGGGACGCAATCCTGTACAACGTGCTCTAGGTGACCTTGCTTGAGCAGGGGGGTTGGACTAGATGATCTCTAGAGGTCCCTTCCAACCTCAGCGATTCTGTGATTTTTACTATTAATTTAAATGTTTCAACAATTCTCCTTGTAGAAGCTCACAGCTCCTAATTTTATAGTGATGGAAGCACATAATTTGATTCCTATATGTACATCTGCTATTTTTCTCTACAGACTTTCTCTACAGACAGAGTTTTTTGAGGTAACAATGACATGGCATGGAGTTAGGAGGTGAAATGAAAGAGCAGATATGTATTAAATAGTCAGTGGAACTATGATTTTTRATCAAATTTGATAAAGATGTTGATCAAAGTCTAACCAAATGTTTGATGATGGTGGGATCTGCTGTTGTCTGCCGGTAGTATTTAGTTTGAATGGTAAAGATAGCTGTTTAAAACATGCTAGCAGTAATCCTTAGAACTGCAGATCAGGTCGCTTTATTACTTAACTGTAGAAATAGAGGATATCTGGTAATTTATTATTATTTTTTTTTATAGCCAAGTACAGTTTCTGTATATTAAGCTGTGCACTTCAACTCCTTGAGAATTTTGTGATGTACAGGAGAAAAAATAGTAATTTGGGAATGAAGTAAATTTAGATAAAGGAGTAAACTAGCTAAGCAAGGAATAAATTTAAAGCTTGTCAGAAATACAAGTTGGTTTGACTTGAGGCTGAAGAGCAATATTTCTATCTATTTGGAACCAAGTACTCTGAAGGCACTGAGAAGTAGTTTTGGTAGAACTGAGCATAAAGTGGTCTTTTCTGTTAACACCCAATCTTTCAAAAAAAGTGTATTTATTAGACACTAATATACAAAATTGGAGATGCATCTTTTATGCCTTCCTCAGTCTGACAGAGGTCAACCCCTATCTCTTCTCATCCTAGCTTGGAAATTACATCTAGAGAAGTAGCTAACTAGGGTGGGAGGGCTTCATTGCTTTGCTTTCCATTGATCCTATAATAGCCAAGTCATTGTGAAAAGATGAAGAATGTAAAGCCAAGAAATTAAGGATTTTAGGGCTAGAGTGTGGGAGAATGCCAGAGGAAATGTTACTCTGCAAAACAATGATGATGGCTGAGAAATAATAAATCTGTGTTTTCACAGGAGATTATAACCTGAGCTCTTCTTGCTGTACTGTTTTTAGGACAGATGGAAAAAAGTCAAGATTGTTTAAGATGAGAGACTGTTTTCTTTCAGCTTAGGATTTAGCAAAAGCAGTTGAGATGGTCTCAAATGACCTTATTTATCTTCTAAAATATAGTCGAAATGAAGCCAAATTTAGACTGAAGAAACTCCTACCCTGAGGATGTGCATGCAGCCTTTTTTTTTTTTTTTGAAAGTGTGTTGCAAATTCTTCCTGTTGGGGTAATTTTATCCATGATCATTTAATCATCCATTTCTATCTAGTCATCCTAACAGATGGGAAAATAGATGTTTTGAAGCTTGAGGCTGTGCAGCTAAGCCAGTGGGTGAATTTCTGTAATTGAATTAATTTATGTATATCTCAGAGGTGTTTTTTTAGAAGTGTATTTATAATAGAGTATGAGAATAAATAGTCATTAGAGAAGAAGTGTCAAAATTTGTATTTTCTTTGCTATCCTCTGTCAGCTTAGAGCCACTGAAACTCTGTTCCTCTTTCCCCTCTTCTAAAGAGAATCTAAAACTAAACTTTTCTGAAGGTAAATGGAAGACATCTCCAAAATTGCTGAGAAGAGAGTTTTGATTTCAATGACTGAAAGAAATCCAGGTTCAAAGGTCAAGCAATTTGCCAATTTTATTAACTAGAAAATGTGGATTAAAAACTGCAATGGTTGGTTGACTTAGATGAGCAAAGAAGAGGTGTTTCAACTGAGTCCCTCAGTTTTCAACAAGTATGATTTCAAGTGGATTGCTTTCAAATTGTCCTGTTAGAAGTCACTATCTGATGAAAAGAGGATACTCCAGAATAAGTCTCGATGAGAATCCTTCTGCACTGGAAGCATTCTTTTAAAAACAAAATTGAAGTTATTTCATTGTGTGTGTCTTTTAAAAATTTTTTAACACTGGCAAAAAGCAATTTCCTATAGGAAAAATTTTGTTTTACTTAAAATTTACTTCCTCCCTGTCTCATTGCTCTCTTGTTTTGAAAAATATATCATAAAGTATTAAAGTCATTAATATTGAAGGGCCACATGTAGTTTTTCAGAAGCTAAATGACTCTGAACAAAGACATATTTCTTAATATAACATTAGATAGTTTTATTTAAATTTTTAGCTTTCAGAAATGTAATTAATTAGCATGATTACTCACCTGAAGAGTATTTTTAAACTTGTTTTAATGCACATGAGAACTAATTCTTTTCAGCTTTCTTCTATGCCACTGTCTTGTGGTCATCAGTCTTAATTCATTCCTACCACAAGCACTGCATTTAGATGCACTGTTTTCACTCTTATCTTGGCCAGTGAACTTCTTTTAGTTTTGGGAGAGGAGGAAAAAAAAAAGATGGGGGGGGGCAGAGGGAGAAAGAGTTATTCTCATGTCTGTAATATTCCAGACTAGGCTGTGCATGGACCCTGCCATTTCATAGTGCTAGCTACTCCTGATTTAGCTCAAAAAATTTCGAAATGCCATCTTATTTTTCTCAGGTCCTGGTGGCTGTGGAGCAGTATTGCTGCTCTTATGCCATTTATCTCATAGCAGTTTTTCAAATATTTGGTCTTTATTATATCCCTGAATGCCTTTTCTCTATATTATTTAGTTTTTTCTTACTGAAAACTTTTTTCCCTTTCCTATATTCCTATATATCCTATATGTCATCTATATTTTTTGTCGTCCTATTCCTATGCTGTGATAAGGAAGAGAAAGAAATTTCATTCAACCCATTTACAGCCATGTCTTCGTTACAAACATGAGGCATTCAGACCTAGAGCAGCTGTAATCTAGCTAATTTAATTTAATTACCAAAACTAAGTTCTGTTACTAATTGTGGTCTGCGGGGATACTGCGTGTGTATGTAGGTGGTCTGTATTCTTGAAATTCATGCTGCAGTTGTTTCCAAACTGAGTTAAATGAAAGCTCTGTCCTACGTACTGATGTACACTGGTCACAGCTCTGGCTGCCACTTACTCATACGCATAACTTTTACCTTTTGGATCATGTATCAATTTTAATGGTAACTTTGCATGTCCAAGCATATGGTGCAGCATCTGCACACTAATCTATGCTATAAGCATCTGTCAAGTGAGGGCTTTCACACCTGCTCTAAAATATTATTTTCTTTAATATGTTTCTTTAATATGTTGAAGGCTGTTTTTACTGCCAGCCCCTTTCACTTAATAGCATCTGTGTCATTATGGTTCTTTAAAACCAGTGCTGTTAGATCTTAATGTTGGTGTCCTCACCAAGGATATTGATGCTGATGCTAGATACTGTGGAGCTGTAGCAAGAGAGGTATATAAAGCTCATGGGTATGAAATATCAAGCTGCACCAATTCAAGATTGTTATAAAGTGTGTGTGTATATATATAATATATATWTTTTTTATTTTCAGTTGCAGTTTTACTGCAATGAGAAGACTTGCTCATTTTTAATAGATTATATATCACATTGACTTTAATCCATGTAAGAATTCCTGTAAACACTAAAAATACAGAGAGAATTGAAGATTAGCAATAAAGATCTAGAATTATTTTTCTTCTGCTATGAGTCATCATGAGAAGGCAGAAGAAGGTACTTTCAGGACGTAGGGGTTTTTTTCATTTTTTCTTTTTTC
>NW_020448919.1:462549-471825 GCF_003343035.1 Apteryx rowi | reverse complement strand
TTTGTTCAAAAGTCCTATGCCATGACTTTGCCTACAATAGGAACAAGTTTTACATGTTAGGAAGTGTTATTAGCGACTTTATAGTAGAAAATCATAATAGGTGGTATAGAAAGCAAGTACTGGTAATGGCATTTCATTAAAATCCTAGTAATGTGAACACTGCTTCAGACTGACTGTTTCAAATTCACAAAGCTTTATAATTTACATTTAAACAAATGAAACTGCTCCAACTCAAAATGTCAAGCATCTTCAGAAAGCTATGCAATAAAACCAGTTACAGTTATTTTTTCTTAAGAAAAAATGATCATTTTATGTATTTATTTAATTCAAAACCATTCTAAATTATATAATATTCTATCAGAAACTGATTTCTTTCCACAACAAGAGTATTCCAGGTTACAAGAAAACAGAAGGATAATTACTCAACTGTGGGTTTTCTTTTCTTGTCTAAAATAAATACTGTGTTCCTCCTAATCATTTTCCTTCCCCCTTCTTGTCCCTTACATTCCTTGATATCATGGTGCCTTTGCTGCTGCTTGAATTCTTGCTTATTGAAATACAGGTCCTCCTTCGTGATGTCTTTAAGGTCATCAGGAATCATGCACTTTGAAGGTTTGGTCAAGATACTGTGAGCTAATTTGGATTAGGGTCACCGTAAGTAAAATAAATGAAAACAGATTTTTTTTTAGCACTCTATCTCTATAATAGATTGATCCATCACAGGCATTTTAGCTTTGTTTGGAGCACTTGATGTGGAACAAAAGATATGGCTCAATACAGCAGTATTCAGTTTGGCCTTATTTTTGCTGGCTCCCACTTTCCCCCTATATTTCACCAAAGTGTTAGCACATGATACTTTGATAGGGTAGAACCTGAGTTCTGATCAGAGTTCTGTCTTTTTTTTCTTTTTTTCTTTTTTTAATGTAAAATGAAACATTCTGTATGGTGAAATATTCATATTTTTCCTACTTTAATGTAAGATGGACTACAAAGTTCACCTCACTAAGTATTTCTTAGGACAGCCTGGCCCACATGCTGCTTCCCATATGAGCTTCCTATAGTTCTACATAAGGAAAAGGGTTGGTTTGTCTCCAGAGCATCATACTTAGACAATGACATCACTGCAGACACTGACACCCCTCAGTGTGGTGTCATTCTCTGAAAATCTAGTAGCAGAGTTGACTAAAGAGTCATAAAAAATACTGGCTGCCATAAAAAATCTATCAGTTATAATTACACCAGCAGCTCAACTGCTTATATTTATATTCCTGTCTGCTAAGACTGAAAGGAATATCTAAGAGTGATATGTACCTCAGTATTTTATCTTCTGGATTCTCCCTCTTGGTGAATCTCATTTTCTACAGATAAAATTCAAATAAAAATAGAACATTTATTGCTTTATCATTATTCATACACAGATTTTTCACAGCTACAAATCTTTTTTAATGAGGCTTCTCTCAACTTTTTACATGATGACGATTAAGAGTATTAAATCAGATGATAGCATACTTTGCTTTCCTACAGAAGAGAAGCAGATTGAAGGATGTATTCTTCAAGGAAGTGGAACTTCCATGAAGTCAGCTTCATGGAGAAGTAAATTCTAAAGAACGACCGGAATGCCAAATTTGAGCCCAGACACCTATACACTGGTAAATTTAACCATAGTTCAATGCCCTTTGTCTTCACCTTATCCAAACGAAAAGATATTCAGCCTGCTGTCTTATGTCATTTACTAGAAAAGGTACAAATTATTGAATATTTTTGGAGGTTCTCCATTCATTGCTGCATAGTCAAGATTCCCTGGTTTAGTATTTTGGCCAGTGTCAGGCTGGTAGATTGGTGCTTAACTAATGATGCTTTACAACTGTCTAAGTTGTTTTCAGCCACTCTTGGAAGGGCATTATTGAAGCATATTTGCTCTAAAGAACATAGTTAAAATGAAAAGTTCCTAAATGTATGAAAGGAAATGGGGTGGAATGACTACAGGAATAATTTATTTAATTAAGGAATTATTTAAAAAGAAGAAAAGTTATTTCTATTCCATACCTCATCTTTAAGGTAGATTAACATCTACTAAACAGAAATGATCTGGAAAATATAACATGAAAAATCTGTTCACAGCACAAAATGCTGCTAATGTTTTCTGAAAAGATATTCTTTTAAAAATTTTACAGCTCTATTATTTGTCAGTTATTACAAAGTGGAATCTGGTGCCAGGAAAGGGAGTGTGACTAGGATGTTTAATACTTCACGTTTTTACAGTGGGATTATCAAAGTGCTATGTTTTAGTTATAGCACTTAGTTGCTTCTGACATATGCAACTTTGTGACTCTTCAACAGAGGAAAGTTGTTTCCAGCTGAAAGGATCAACCATTCTGAACCTAATCTACCTTGAGAGTTAGTTGTGAAAGTCAGTGATCTGAAGGTCATTCAGCTGTAAACTAATGGTTTATACACTGGGAGAAGCATTGATACAGAAATCACTGGGAGGGAGCAAAGGAAATACATGCATATAGAACAGCATTTCAAAAGCTGCTGGCCATCCATGAACATTTTTTTCCTCTTGTTCAGCTGATGTATATCTGTTTTGATGTCAACAATGCTTAAGGACATGCAGGCAGATCCTGTACTTAAGCTAGTAGGTTTCTTAAGGACTTTTCAAGATTATAGATTAAAAAAAACATGTTTCACTTTAAGTAAAAAAAGAAAAAAATAGGAAAGTTTTTCTCTAAGGAGAGGGGAATATGTCTTCAGGATAGTGGTAGTCAGGCAGCCTACCTTGTTAGAGGGCCTCAAAGATTTATGTATAGCCCCCATTTTTAGTTTGATTTCCCACCTGTTTGTGGTTGTGATCAAGAATGGAGAGCAGCCTAAGTGGATGATAGATGCCACCTGTGTATTTCCAAATGAGGGGGGGAAAAAACAGGGAGAAAGCTGTATTCMTATTGTTTCCAGCATACTGTGTTAAAAATGAGGATCCTTTTTTTGATACTCTGCTTAACAACTTTCACTACCGTTACCCTTTGAATTTAATTGTTGTCTAGAGATGATGGCAATTCAGAATATTTTGACTAGGACATTCAGGATGGGAGTTTTCAGTAATAATTCTGCTCTAACAAACTGGAATCTTTATTAGGGTTCATTAATCATGATGTCTTTCTGGAAATCTACTGAAGCCTAAGTAGACTTAAAGAGTAACTGACATTTAAAAGTGATTGTAATTTGCTTTATTTCAGGTGTGGCAGATAATTTAAGGGGTACTTATGTTCCTTTTTGTGTGCATCAGTCTCGGAAAGTGCAATCATTCCTTAGCTCTGATGAATGAGATCTTATTTATCGTTCAGTGCTCTCTCTTCCTATATGCTCTTTCTTTTCTCTCTTACAAAGGTTTAAGGACAAATAGAAAAGGTATTGAAAAACATGACCTTGTTTGACCATACTGATGATCAACGGTATTTTCTTAGTGTTTCTATTCCTGTTATCAGATAAAATCTGCTTTATACATATATGTGTGTGTGTGTATATATATATATATTTTTTTTGAATGACAGGAAACAAATCCATTGCTTCAATTTTGATAATGATAAATATACATAGGAGTATTCCTTGGCATATATACAAATGAGTAATTGAAAATCCATGATGTCAGTTGCATTCAGTAAAATCATACAGCTTTTTTTTTCCAGAATTGTAAAGCCTATAAGCTTTTTAGAATAATAAAGCTTAAAAGTTTTATTTTCTGGCATTTTAACTGAATAAACATATTGTATATCAGTTTTGATACAACATGCTTTGTAAGCAGCCTATATCCATCAGATAGTAATTTGTAATTAGTGTTAAGCTGTAGATAATTGAGATGTATCTTTTTGCATTATCTTTTAATTTAACCTTATATCCTAATGAGGACATCTAATTTAACCTAATGAGAAACATTGCTGTTAAGATCTAAGCATTGTTCACCTAATTATTAACGTCAGCTGGTCTTTATGCTGTGAAGTACAGCACAAGCTCTAATGACATGCTGAAATGAGTATCAAGGGCATGAAGGCAGGATCRTCAGAGGACAAGTAAAGGTTAGCCATCTAAACTAGATGTTGTGTCAAGACCTTTGCAAATAGAGCCACAGTCCACGAAAGCAATAAAAAAATACGCTGTTTTGATTATACTGAAGCATATAGTTGTATCATAGTGCTGGTGTACCACTGAAGGAGGACAGATTGCATAAGTGGAAATGAACAACTTTATGGTAAACTAAAACTGATATATTACTCAGACTTAAAGTATATGTCATTTCTTTCAATGAAAAAAAAACCTTTAGAAAGTTTGTTTTCCTATCTTTGACTGTTCTTAGGATCATAGCACTGAATAGCTATCAGCCTGATAAATATTGAACTAAATAATTATCATACATGAGATARAAATTATTAAATTACCAGGAAAGAAAAACCCCTGTCCACTTTATCCAAGATGGAGAGGGAAAATAAGTTACCTCTCCATCTTATCAAATCACTTTGATAGTAATTTCTTCCTGAAAAGGCTTTTATTTCCTTCTAAAGGTCAAGCGTTTGGTATCTAAAATTGATCTAAAATAACCTTGTTACTAAATAGAATTAACGTTTTCCTTCCAGGTCCCTATATCTTGATGCAAAATTTCATTTGAATGCAGCAAATCATTTTTAAATCAGTATTAAAGCTATACTGTTTAATAGGTGGTCTTCAGTTTTAGGTAGTCCTAAGTGGTTGAATGAAGGTGCTGTCTTAAACTCCCACCAGAGTCTATCCTCTGTTAGTAAGGACAGGGAAAAATAGTCAGAAATTTTATGCCGTCTTTTTCCCTGGTATGTTTCAAACAATAGATAACGCTATGTAAGAAACTGAAAATACTTTTATGGAAAAAGAAGTATGCTCTACCAAACAAATCACAGTTGGCACTTTAAGCAAATTTAACAAGTAGGTAGAATAAATATGGTGCTATATAATGCATATTTTATGAGACTACAGGCCCTTACATCTTTTCTCATAAATTTTTAAATATACGCAATTTTCCACTCCAGTAATTTAAAATGAAAAATGTTTTACCTTTAGAGGAAATTAGTTGGAGCACTGGAAACTATTGTATGAATAAAGAAAGTTTGATTAAGACAAAAATGTAGCTTTTTTTTTAAAATGTAAAACTGATTTACATCATTTTGCTAGAAGTAGAAAAGTGCATAAACGATTTAGGAGTGCGAATTTTCCTGGCTCCACTAGGATTTCTCCTTGTAAATTACAGTGATGCATTAGAAAATGTCCCCCATTGGTTATAAAGCATATTTAGGCAAGGGTCCTGAAAATACTGTTGCAGATAAGACAAAGCGCATCAGGACTTGCACTAATGTCATTGACCAGGTATAATAGAATTGAGGTTTTCAGTGCAAAGCAGGCTGAATTGGCTTTGGCTGGTCTTCTCCAATAATGTGAAAGAACCTCACTTATTTCTGACTTGAAGTACTCATCCTAGGAACTATTTTTAATGGGACTATGTATGAAGATGATGTATTTGCTTGGAATAAATTCTATACTGTATTAGCAAGAAGTGGAAATTTTCACCAGTGACAATCACCATTTAGTAATGTAAGAAATTTTTATTGTAAATCTATTCTTGTTACCCTATAGATACTGTATTTTGGATTTGATTATGGAGGTGAAAATTTCAGAGGGAAATCAGAAATGAAGAGTAAAATTTCTTCCAACTTTAACAGGAAGAATATTAAACTCCTGGAACTTACCAGTATAAAAAGGATTTTTCAGTGTTTTCAATCCTGGTAGGAAAACAAAGCTGAAATTTTGTCTTCTGTTTCTCTTGCAAGACAAACTTTATAGGTGTTGGCAACCATGTTATGTCCCTACTGGAATAGAATGACAAATATTTCTAGCTGTTTTGAAGTATATGCCAAAAGAGAAGCAAGGTCTTAACTATGAGAGAAACTGTTGTTAAATATTTTTTGCCTTGATATAGATAGCTCATTCTGAGGAGAATAAAATTATAAAACATATTCGGCAATAGTGACTTACAAACTCTGCCACTGAAGATATCTGAGATTTTTTTTTTTAAAGTGGTCTTCTATTCAGCAGAGTTTTAATAGGTTGTGAACCTTTAAGGCCTAACAGTGTTGTAGACTGCACCAACCACGAGACCTAATTTGCTGAAAATGCCCCATGCACTGTGACAGGTCCCTTATCAAATCCCACTGCTGCATTGTGGTTTATAAAAAGAAAACCTTGGAAACTGCTGCTTGATCACAAGTAATAAAAAGCTAAAACCCACTCACTACTGTTGCTGAGATAAAAAGAAACTCTGTGTCCAAAAGATTGGCAGCTATGAAAATTCATATTTAGTGGATTGATAAGGTAGCACATGACCTGGTATAGTGGTGAATTCACAGTAGATGGTCAATATGAAGTTAAGTTTGCCCATATTTCAAAAAATAACATTAAAAGCAAAATATAATAAATGTATAATATAATAGTAGAGTTAGTATAATAGAATGCCTTAGTATCTTGCTTTTAATCTTAAAATGAAAGAGCAACGAATTTTAGCATTTTAGAGTCTAACCAGGATAACCGTGTTTGATTGTCAAACATAGGGCTGAATGGAGCTGGTCCAGTCTAGTATTAATGGGATATTCAAACTGAAGACTCTCTCAGCTTTTTGCAATTGCTGACATATTTGCGGAAGCAGCAAGATCACTCCTTCAGTTTGGTGCTTCAGTAAAATTACTGAGTTGTTAAGTACTGCCAGTTTATATTGTGCAAAATATCCATGCTCATTAGCTGCAGGACAGATGTATAAGAGTGTAGCAGTGCCTAAAGGTGATAGATGAATGAAAGATGGTATGTTTCACAACTGATGATTTTTTGTTTTCAACTAAAAAAAAAAAAACAAAACACTTCCTTGCCTCCTGTCTCTTTCTTGCCTGTAAAATCTCCTCTGCTGGGTTGAAAATCTTAACTAGACTAGAATACTTCTCAGGTTAACCTTAGCCAGACACTTTAGTCCTTATTGTGTAAACAGATTTGTGTGGTGAAGAAATATTCAAGAGAGAGTAAGGATTGTTCAAAGATATTGTCCTAAATCTGGGAGGTGATTGTTTAGTATTTATGCTACCATAGGGCTCAGGAGCTCCTGCCACTGACTAGGGCCTCTCTGTGAAAAGCAGCGAGGAAGCTCGGCCTTGGAGAGTTTGCAGTATAATCTGCAATATAAGTAGTTGTTAAGTGATGATATGTGAAAATCTAGAGGCAGTGGAGGGCAGGGGAGCAAGCAGTGTTGCTTAGCTGTATGAACAACTGTGTCAGTACAACATCAGACTAAACACACTGAGCTTTTGTAGATGTCACAAAACCTGAATGTTTAAGCAGAATTAAAGGGAGCGCAGTTGTTTACTTACAGCAGTATTAGAGAAAGCACAAAAGAGCTTGATTAATAGTGCTCAAAGTACTTTGACAGGTTTGGGGAATGACTTTCAGAAGAGTAGTTTAAGCACGCAAAAAGGGGTTGAAGTTGGGTAAAAGCAAGTCTGGGAATTAAAGAGGAGGAAATCTAGATAGTGAAGGTAGGGCATTGAGTCAAATTTGAAGATGGCAGGAGGAAAAGGAGTTGGGAAGTAGCTGGCAAAGTAGGGTCCGGGGTGTTTTGTTACATGGCTTTGAGACGTGAGAAATGAAAGTGTGCTCGCATGGAGGGAAAAAAAAAGAGCCAAAAGAAAGTGGAGGCTACAGAAAAGAGTAAGAGAGAGGATAAAAGAGAAGCCAAGTGTCACCAGTGAGAGGCTTGCTGGAGGATGTGGAGGAGGAGAAACAGATGCTTCTGCCTGTGATAGGGAGAGGAGCAGAGTCCGGGAGGGGCCGAGAAGGAAAAGAGGCAGCTAAAGGGAGAGGATGGTCATGGCGCATTTTGTCGACTTTCCTCTGGAGTTCCTCTGTGGAGAGAGGTGAACTTAAGAGCAGGGGAAGCTTTGAGAAACGAATCCAAAAGGACAAAGCACCCATAATACACAAATATCCCATGTCAAAATGCCTCTGCCTTTGTATTTAGTTTATATACACAGAGTTCTTAGATCTAAAACTGAATGTTTACACCTGAGGATTTGGGAAGTTTTACTCTGTTGCAAAATTTCTGTGCAGAGAGAAGAAAGGCTGCCTCAACCGTCCTGTCCATCCTTTAAAACAGCATTTCCTACGGCACTGCAGCCTCTCCCTTCCCTGCTGCTGCCTTCCCGCCTGCCTGGTCTCCTGGACTTTTCTGCCCTAGCACAAATCCTGCAAAGGACTCCTGTTACGGCCTCTCCAAAAGCACCCTCCTTCCCTCCTTCTCACCCACTGTACTGCTTCTACCCTATATGCTGCTCCCTGCGGTATTACTGCCCTCCATACTTCATATCGTAGATTAGCATGCACGACTTTAGGAATAGGTACAAAAGAGCAATGGTTTATTGTATTATCCATTGTTAAAGAAAAGGTCAACTTTCAATGTTTTGAATGAGTGATTAAAGGTCTAGTGTTGTTTGTGCTAATTACTGGTTGTTTTTACTGACAGAAACATTTAGCTTAATTGGTCATTATTAATTTAAAATATCAATCTGTAGGTATTAATATAAATAAGCAGAGTGCCTTTTCTTTTTGTTATGCCATTCTGAGAAACAGTCATACTTGCTCTATTTTTGCAAGGCATTGCATACGTAAGTATTTTCACGTGATGATTTCCAAGATTTTTATGCCATACTTTGCAAGGCACTTTCTTATAAGTGCAGCTGATGATTTTTATGATGGGTCACAATGACACTGCTGTAAGTAGAATTAAAGTGCTTATATTAGCTCTTCAGAGAAATGGGGGGAACCCTCTTCAAACTCTGATTACTTTTCAGTGATATAAAGTGGGTCAGTCTGGCTCACGTCCACACCGCTCAGGGCAGACCCTCCCTARAGCAGACTGGCTATATCCAAACTGCATAAGACACAACTTTGTGTTTCTTCTGGGTCTCGTGTTGTACCTATGTGTTCCTAAGAGGTGGTTATAAGTTGTGGAAGAATGCTTAAGTGAAAAGGGGCATGATCTCTTAGAAGTGAGCAATCCTGTCTTCACAATAGAGGGAGGATCCCTGCAGCTATGTGAACTGTCCTTGAGCMTTCCTAGACCATTACAGAAGGGGAAGGCAAGTAGTGGTAAACAAGTAAAGGAGGGGGCCGACAAGCCCCTCCACGTGAACAGCAACTTTGCACCAATCGTGTATTCGC
>NW_020448919.1:326685-460014 GCF_003343035.1 Apteryx rowi | reverse complement strand
CATGCTTATTGCTTGTCTATATATACTCTGTGTAAGCTCTAATAAAGGGAGAACGACCATACTCATATTGAGACTCATCGTTACTCCGGGTCCGTCCCCCCACTCCAACAATAAGTTGTTGTGTTGTGTGCATCCAGGTATGTGGCACTGAGTGCCCGTAAAATGAAAGCATAAAGTTTGCTGGGACTGTGGTGGAGGATTGCATAGGGCAGGAGCCAAACTTGGTGTTCTTCCCTCAATTCTGCCTCTTGGGAGTATGCCCCGTAACGCCCTGTCTGCCAAACCATCCCTGGGCAGGGGCAGCTCTCCAAACCAGAGGGAAGGAGCAAGCTCCGGTGTCAGCTTGCTCCTTGGATCTCTTATTTATCAATATGAACTAATATGTCAATATATAGAGAGCTATCCTTCATCTGCTCTTGGGTTGGACTCTCTTAGAGATTTGTGCCTGATGCTTCTTTTCTGCATCATCTTGAGTACATGATTATCCATTCATATGGAGGCGGAGTGAAGGTGATAACACAGAARGTAAGTTACTGTGACGCAACACACACAATCACACGAGTGCGTGAAAACTGCCTATGGCTCAGCTCACAGGGTATTATTACCTGAATTCCCAAGAGTAATTGGTTTATTTCGATTTTTTTTTTATTATGATATCAGCCTGAAAAGTGAAGCTAAAAGGTATGATTTGGCATCTGCAATAGATTATAGTCCTTGTGGACATTAATTTCTTTATATATTTGAAAATCAGAGGCAGAATATACTCTTGGAAACAGAACTAATTATTTCCACTATCAACTCTAAGTATTAGGTATCACCTAAAATTTGGTTTTGAGGATCTCCATAGCACCTGAATTCCATTTTTGATGCTTAATTATCTGTGGTTATTTTACGGTGTTTGCTGTTCTTAAAAGAAATTCCCATTTGGCTAGTGGTACAACTGCCCCTCGCTAATGTGTAAAATTTGACAGTGAGGTGGCATTTTGGATGGATATCATGAAAATTCTAGAATGGCTTTCTCTCTCAGTCTCGCTAGATTTAGAAATTTGCAAGTGAAACTTATACAAGACATCCTTTTAATTTAAAATGGTTTTGAGGTTATTCACAAACTCTTAATGATTTTTGAGAAGATGCATCTTCCTTGTATCAATCGTATAATCTTTTCCCAGATCCCATGCAAATTATATTATAGTCACCCAAATGAATTGAGGTTTGGGGGTTTTGTACATTTTTGAAAGGGTAGTTCAGAATCATCAGATCACAAGACCACAAAATTCCTTGCTTCTGCTAAACTGACAATTTGCTTAAACAAATGATTTGACAGTTCTATGCAGTAGTTGCTGTTCCCTCAAATGATCTTGTTGATATCTCCCAAGTGTCCAGCAATGATAGCTCTTTTTCCATATAAAATAGATTGGTTTAGCTCTTACACAGCATCGATTACTTCATCAGAAACAGCAACCACACGATAAGACAGGCGCACATTTCAAAGGTGCATAGACCTTACTGTTCTTTGAAATCATAAAAAATTGTGAGTACTTATCTTTTTAGGAAATTTGATTCTACCAGTAGTGTCATTGGAATTGAGAGGAGAGAAATTATTTCCAAGGAAAATAGTAATCAGCTACTAACCTTTTTTATATTTTTATTTTAGATAAGTTTATACTTACTTATATATAATTTATATTTATAATTTATATCTATTTTTAATTAAAGAATTAATACAGAGACAGACAAATATGATAGTAGTAGGCTATGCTATGCTTTTACATCCTTTGCTGACAAACACAGATCTCCTCTCCTGCATAAAATGAAAGAAAAAACATTAAAACTGTGTTGAACAGTTCTGCTTCCTTTACATCCTTCTTCAGGAATCCCAATGCTGCTCCATTTCAAACTTGGTAAAAAAATCTGAAATTTTTCATTGGCCTTAATTTATAAATGCTAAATCTAACAAAACTATGTGTGAAGATTTTTAGGGCAGGCCTTTAAACTCAAAATTGAAAATTTGCTGCACTATTTAATGTGTGATAGAAAGGAATTTGGGTGTTGTATTTTTTAGGCTTTGAAAAGTACTAAAACATTTTAGAGCCTAATTTTAGATCATCATAAATGACTCACAATATCCACAAAAATATGCACTTTTAGTAAGAGAGTGCTATTTTTAGATGCTCATCCCAGCATGCAGTTGTGATGGTAAAAGAATTTGAGAGAGTACATTACAGCATTTCAGATAAAAATACAAACTTTTATGAAAAACATCAGCTTTATTGTGCCAGCAGGCTTTAAAATAGTCGTTGGATGTTAGTATGTGAAACATTCATGTCTCTCTTCCTTATCTAAAGTATTAAATGAATAATTTACCTTCCTTATTCCATAGTAGTGTTGAGCCTGGAGTACTTAATAAAACAGTAAGTTAAGTAGGTTGTTAGTAATATATAAACAACACTTTGTATAGTCAAGAGAAGTGTTTCTGAGACTCAAGCTTTTTTAATGTACTAGAGACAAAAAAAGCTCTTGTGGCAATTTGTTTATGCAAGTTAGAGTGAAGACCACCTTGAAGGCCTAATTATGGAAGAAGCTGATAGGAAGCTAAATACCTTTGCAATTATTGTACTGGAGCTAAATGGTAGTTGGAATCTGGGCTATTTTAGAAGTAATTTTGGTAAGCTTTAATTGTCATTTCTCACAATTGTTCATTTTAGCACTATTTCTCTAAGGCTTCCTTACATAAGAATCAAAATTTTTTTGTCTTACTATAACTAGAAAATTGTCTAGTGTATTTTTTACATTTACATGTCGGAGGACACAGGAGTGGGGGGACGGACCCGGAGTAACGACGGAGTCTCAGTATGAGTATGATCGTTCTCCCTTTATTAGAGCTTACACAAAGTATATATATCGACAAGCAATAAGCATGCACTAGCAATAGTTACATGATTGGCTACAGTTTCTGTCCACGCRCATAAAGCGGATACATGATTGGTGCAAGGTTGCTGTCCACGAGGAGGGGTCCGCTTTCATATATGGAATCTAGTTCCGTCTAGACTTGTTTACCAGTTTCGTGAATACCTTCTTTTGTAGTGCTCAAGGCCGCTATAAGGCCGCTTTCAGGTTCGCTTGCCTTGGCCTAGATTCCTTCCTCTACCCTGAAGAGGGGATTGCTCATCCCAGTCAAAGCATGCCCTCTCTCGCTTAACCATTCCCCTAACCATTCCTCCATCATTTACATACTGCACCATCTTGTAGAGCAGCTCAAAGTTGTTTGCTTAATGCAGTGAAAACAATTCATTTCAGACCATTAATTATTAAGATCAGCAATTTAGCTAATTACCTTATAAAAAGTCTGACTTTGCAGTCTTTCTCCTAGTAGAAATGCCATTGACAAAAACAGAAATTTAGCTGATTATTGGATAACAGTGTACTTTCATTAAATATGAAACTTAAATGTGAAAATATGTGAATCCATGTACTGGAGTTCTTGATATTTTGTTCTCTTGTTTGTTCACTCGTGCATTTAATCTTTTTCTTATGTTTGTGATTTGCTTGATTTTTTTTGTTTGCTTTTTTTAATAGTCTTTTTACTTTTAAGTGTTTTGTCTGAACTGTGGATTCAGGGAGAAGGGTGATTTCACAGCTGAAATTACTTTTCTGTTTAAAATTCTTGTGTTATTGTTATCTGTGTTTGATAAATAGTATATACATGAGCATCTGTTGCACTGTATGTATTCTATGTTGCTAAGGGTCTCCCTTAACTTGTGCCATTGCGCTGTACTGAACTGCATGGTGTAAACCCTTCATTTATACTTGTCCCTTAGCTAAGCTAAATAGCATGTGGAAACTGGGTGTTAGGTAAACCTTTTGAAATTCTCTATCTTAATCTGTATCTCATCCAAGTAGGTTCAAGATCTTTGGATTATTAGAATATCTAATGTCAGCAATCCTTAAACTAACATTTAAGTGCTTCTGTGCCACTGACTGAGTAGCGCATAATAACTCATACGTAACATTTTAACTGCTTGTCTTAATGGGATTTATTGCTTGGATTTGTTGAAATTATTTGCATTTTCTATGGTAAAACCAGTATATTTTAAGAGTTTAAGATAGATGCGAAAGATCTATTCTACTCTATCAGCCGAAGCAATGAGACTAATGAGAAACAAACATGAATGTCTCTTACTAAGTACTGTTGTGCTAAATTAATCTCATGAGCATTAGTTACAAGAGCTTTCATGTTCAGTCCGTTGTAAACTATTTTTCCTAAAAATCCTCTGTGTATTTGACAGCTCGTGATTTAAAGGTATGGCACCTGAAGTTCATCTCCTCTGACTGTTCGCCCAGTGTGAGATAGGACCAGCTGATGATGCTGAGTAATAGCCCGCTTTGTAAAATGTGCCTGCATGTGGCTACAGTAAGCAGAAGCTGAAGACTTCCTCACTCCATTTCTTTCCTTTGTCAGGAAGAGACGGAGTTTGGAGCTTACTTTCATGTTTACTGTAAGCCAAGGATTGTTGGGCACTTGCATGGTGTTTTACATGTTTAGACAAAGTACCAACATTGACAACTTGAACAAAATGTCCAATATCTGCTGCAAACTGGAGGGAGATTGCTTAGTGAGGCGCTCATTGCTGTGAAGTGGAAACATGACAAACCTTGCAGCAGTCTAGATGCAAACTTGCAAAAAATATCTTGATGTCGACCAGTAAGACTGAAAGAGCTAGTGACTGCGTCCTGAGATCCTACACACTAAGGTCTTCTGTTTCAGAATAAGAGAATCTGAGTTCTGCTTTCTGACTGAACATTCAAAACCTATAGACCATAAACACTGGAGACTGCAATATTTCTGAATAACCAGATTTGGTTTAGAGTTTTTCCCTGTGGGTACACAACAAACAGTATGATACTGAATAAAAAAAATAAAAACATTTTTGATTCTTCAGACTGATGGTGTAGAGAGGCACTTTTTAGTTCAGTATAGTACTGTTTGTTATGTTTCTCTTTGAGTCTAGACAATTGAGTAGGAATACAACATAAAATCCTGTCAGATTCCATACAAAAACATTTTCTCTTCATTTTTGGTTATATTTGCCAGTAGTGAATATATGGAGATAGCTTACAGAAGGTTAACAAATAATGAAGTATTATTAGCCTATTGATGCTGAATATATACCATAACAGTGCATATGTTTAACTAATATGTACATTAAAAAGTGTTTTTAGGGAAGCAGAGAAAACAAAGCTAAATATATCCATTTATATTACCAATACAATAATATATATACACACACATATACCTACATACGTGCACACCCATATATATAATGCTGTGAAGAATTTCTGGAACCCCCATTCCTGGAACTAAAGTACTGTTTTTCAGGCCTTAACGGAAAATTCTTCATTTTCTCAGGAGAGGGTAGAAAAGGTTTTTATGCCCAGCAAAACGCAGTGTAATTCCATCATATGAGGGAATGGAACAAAAAACCAGACAGCTACATTCCCCAAGTGAAAAGAAAAATGATATGCAGCTGGGCTTCAGTTAAATATGACCACTGTGGAGTCATTTTTGGTTTTGGCATAAATATGTAATAACATTTTGATATTTATTTCAATTAAAAACTTGTTTTTCTTTATCTGTATTTTCATATCACTTTTTGTACAACTAGTACCAAGCATTCCAGAAGTTAGATAAAAACAGAATTATATTTCATACTATACTAATATTAAGATACCAAAATGTTCTAGTTGTTATTATATTTCTATATTACAATAAAAAAGGAATTTAGCATTTTTTAAAGTAAAAAATGTAAATGAAATATATATATACTCCAATCCAATCTATTCACTTATTCTCCGTTCAACACATTCTATTCACTTTTTCTTCTTAACTAACAGTTTGAACCTGCATATGTGTTTGCATCTTTTTGTAAGGGAGTTAACATATTTTGTGTAGGGTGTTTATGTATCAATGGTGTAAATGTGTAACAGAAATTAAAAATTTTCATTAAAAAGCAGTGATATCTTACCTTAGACTTTTAAAGAAAGAGTAGGAAGTTAAGTCTGCTAATCATTTCCTTCAATATATTTTAAGTGATCTGATCTCGATTATGTGGTACCAGTTTGTTTTTGTGATTGGTGCACAAATGCACCATAGTCCTCAAAACCAAATCGATTGGTTGGAAATTAAATAAAATTCATAATTTAAGATGCTTCCAAGCATTATTGCACTACTACAACATAGAAAATAAATACTTTGCAAGTATTTTGTCTATGGTCATTTTAAATGCTCTCATGTTTTGTGATACCTGTATTTCTTAATTTATTTAACTCACCTCTTGTGTTTTATATGATGGCAAAGTTAGTGTTATTAGATCTCTCTAATTTCTATTTTCACAAAGAAATATTTTAAAAGTTGTAGAGATCAATGTAACATCTGGCAACTGTTGTGCATTTGAAAACATGAACAGACTGTATTTGGTGACCCACTTGTGAAAGAAGCAAAACACCATCTGCAGTGCACAGGCACAAACCCTGGCTCTTTCACCTGATGCAAGCTGCATCAGACACTTGGATTTTTAGCAGTTGATCAAAGTACCTTCGAGTGATGAAAGGGAAAGTATCTGAGGAGTTGTTTTTTTTTTGGGGGGGGGGGATTTGCTGCATTGAGATATGGAGTAATCTTTGTTTGTAACTTTCAGTAAATATCATTGTGATTTGCCATTTATTTTGATTGCATAATAAGCCAGATGTGAACATGGCAATCTTTCACTTTTGCAATTTTTTTTATTATATTGGAAAAAATACAATTACTACTGGCAAGCAGATGCAATGAGCAGTCGCTTGGACAATGGGATTCTGTTTGTACATAGTAACACAAACATAAAAGGAAAGAGACGTTATTATTCAAGTAACTCGCTGGAAGAGTGCCAAAGGTTACACTGGAGTAGAAGTCCTGCGGTCTAYGATGGGGAACAATTAACCCATGCAAAATCAGTCATGACAGTTGCCTCGTTTCCTTTTCAAAAGTTGTCCTACTGGGAAAAAATAAAAACAAAAGAAAGATGCAGATGTAACCAAACACACATGCACAGGGGTGCCACCGGGAAGTCAGTCAGGATGAATCCCTGCCTGTGGGATCCCTATTTGGTGCAGGGCGGGTGGAAAGARGAGGCGTTTCTTACTGTCCCGGCTGCGTTTTCTCTCCTTTCTTCTGCCCTCCTGGTGCTGGCTCCTACTCTACGGTGAGCTACTACGTTTCATTCACTTGGCCCCTGTATGGTGTCTCAGCCTTACTACAGCCTGCCCATGTGGCAGGGTTTGGACACCACACCGGTTCTTGAGTGGTCATATTCAACTGTGTAGCAATCTATCCAGATTATTTTCTTTACAGTCGTGTAATAGAAGGTCCTGGCAATATTGTGAGTTTGCATCCCGGGTAGTTCTATCAACCTGAATAAGAAGAGTCATGAATCTAGGGCAGTGAGTATTGAAATTATTGGGAATTTTTCTACTGCCTTAATATGGCTCTGTTGAGGCTTAAATTTAGAACAGACTAAAATACTTTTGAGAATTATGACTTATTCCTATAAAATTTGCAATAAAACTGATGTTGAATTTCAGATAATTGAAAACTGGGATTGTGAGGTTCAAAATGCCCTGATGGGCAATTTATGGGGAAAAAAATTCTCATACTGTGCACAGACAAATAGATGACAGCTGGTGTACAAGGTCTTAGAAGTGGGATGCTTAGATCTGCTCCAAATCCTTCTCTCTTGAAAACACAGCAATAAAGGAAAGGACAGTAGTGGCTGACATGAATGAGTAATCTTTAGGGAATATCATATTGTGCTCTTCACACTGAAGGAGGAACCAGTATAATTAAGTTTACAAGATATCTGTGAAAATCTGAGCCCTGCCCACAGTTCAAAAAGTCCAAGTGAAAAGCTGCACACAAAGATACCATCAGAAACTTCTGGATGCCATTCAGCTAGTTTACTTGGATCCCATTTGCTTACAGCAAAACCCAAATAAGTCAGAGAAAATCTGTGCACATATTTTGGAAAAAAAGGTGTTTTCTGTGGTATTACRTCTTTTGTGTATGCTGCATGTATTAATGGGCTAGGGGTTTAAAGAGTACCTCTAACTTCCTTGCTCATTCTTCTTCTTTTCAAAAAATTTRGGTCATGGTTGGGTTTTAAGAACTGCCATAATAAAGGTTCTATGAACCCATGTTGTGCTTTTTTTTTTTTTTGATGACTGCTGAAAGAACAATCTATATTTGAGAGTTGAACAGAATATTTCTAATGTTACTTTTAATGCTGATAAACATCACTTGAATCTGTGTGCTTTGCCCTGTTCACAAAGTGAGAGCAAAGGATTCATACTTGTACAATATTTCCCTTTTGAGAAATATTCTTCTTTTTTTCTACATATTCCATGACATAGAAACAATTTGGATTATATTGCATTTGTGTGTGCAATGCTACTGAATCTTAGCTTAAGTTATACACATACGCATAGCAATGACAATATTACTTATGAAATTACCTGAGTAGAAAGTAGTGGACAGTTTTTGCCCTAAGAGTTCAAAGAAGTGGATAAACTAGACATGAGATAGGAAAAATGAATATAATACACAAAGGACAGAATGATAGTTTGTGAATATAATGTTAGGCTGGGGTTTATGTAGATGGAGAAAGACAAAGGAAAATAAAAGGCACTCTGAAGCAGAATACAAGGGAAAAAGAGAAATAAAGAGCTTGAAAGGCAAATGAAAGATATKGCATATTTCATTATGCTTGATACTGGGCAGTACATTAGATCATATTTGTTGCTATGAAGTGAAATGAAGACTGATGCATTTTTCACGCTTTCAATACATTTCTATAGCACAGACAACAAGTTCATGCTTTGATACCAAAGTCTCATCCTATTAACACTGTAACTGCCTGTAAGGTATCAGGTCTAACAGGAAGTTCACCTTAGCTCCCTCTCAGCATTTCCAAAGGCCCCTTGTTTGCAGTGATTGTTTAGCAATATTTCTTTGAAAAATGTGCATAGCTGGAGCAAATATTATTTGTCTCTAGTTAGAATCTCTGAGAGAATTTTTGCACAAAGTGTGACTGCTAACTAGGTGCTTGTAAAAACTATGAAACCAWCTCATGCTTGGTCTGTTGCCTGACATCGTTTTTTATCTTATCTCTAAATAGGCTGTATCAGATACAGGCTCTTTGATCGGTGTTAGCTGATGTCAAACATTTCCTTGCTTCCAATTTTAGAGTATTACGTGAACCTAAGCATCAAATGTATCCTTTACTGAGCAGCAAAAAGGATTCCTGTTTGACACTTAAAACCTGCTTCTCCTATCTTCTTCAGTGCAGGCTTCAAATAATGTTCCCATCCTTAAAGAACCTTTATTTGTTCTTACCAGAACTGTGCAGTGTTTAGAAATGAGTGGAGTTCCATGACAATGGATGATATGGATGAATGGACAATAACAATGATGTTATTGCAATTTCATGAATGTGAATGGTTTTAGAGGTAACAATTCTTTTGTCTGTTTGTGAATGTGTTAACATAAATTATTAGAAAACAGTTTGCAGATTTTTAGATAGATTATTTGTTGTCTTATGGATTTCAGTCTTTATTGGTTGTAATTCATTCTTTGGTTTGTATAACTTAGTCTAAATCGTGTGGTACGGTGTCTGTCCTCTCACTAGGAAGTCAGTAAAGATTTAATGGACACCAAAAACGTCCATGCTCTCACTATGCTCTTCAAAACTGTGTGACTTTTAAACGAGGAAGAAAGGAGGGAAGATTTCAGGTTTAGGTGAAGTAACTGTGGTTCATATTCAAAGACATATTGGAATTTTTTTTTTGGAATTTTTTTTTGGTAATATCATTTAGCTCCCATTGGATTGTTATAATATGTTCTATTCCAGTATGAATTGTATGTTCGAAGCCTGCTGTTGTGGAGCACTGACATTTTATGTAAAAGTGAAAGTATATATTAAATATTGAGGTAGTGTGTGCTATAAGATGCTTTCCAATGAGTTGGATCTGAACTGGTCAGAGTTGTCTTAGCCATTGGGGTTATGATTCAGGGATCCACGCTTTTTTCTACCCTGATTTATTCTCTCCAGAGAACTTCGTCATCTCTTCTGKTGCTGCTTCGTGCTTTTGGCACAGATGAGATGAATTATTGTGTGTATGTGCATATACATGTATAGGAATAAAAATATAGCTATATTTTTAAAATTCGTTACAGTTTGTACTCTTTGCTTATAATACGCTTATTCAATATCAAGAACCATCTTTTTCTCAAAACATGTAGGTTAACTGAATCTTTCCTATAGGACTGAAAAAAAAAAACATTTAAGACCAATAATTAAAAACACACATAAGATTCATCTTGCTTAAAATTATCCATATCAACTCAAACATACAGTCTAAGGTAGTTATCTAGGCTCTGCAGTCGATGGAAAAATCTGGACACTTCCAGGACTGATTCATTTTGCCAATCTTAGGTCTATTAGGATGGGATGAATCATCCTTTGAAGATACCTGTCTCTTCTCATTGTTCTTACAAATGACTAGAAATGTGCCTTAGATTAGAAGGATAAATTTCTGTTAAATTTATGTGAATTCCACCARTGACGCACATGCAGTATTTAAAACATGCAAAACAACTCATATTTTTAGATTATATAACTTCAAAAGATTTTTTACAAGTGTTTCACCTAGATGTGCATATACTGTATTTTGCATTTTTGAAAATATGTCCCAGGATATTTTTTCTGGTGAAATTAAGCATTGCAATGAGATAAGAATTTATTTGCAAATATACAAACATCAGTTATATATACAAATACATTAACGGTTGCTCCTCTTTGCATATTAGTTGCATGGAATTAATATGAAAATTCTCCTAGCCACAGAATCACTGGATTTTTATTCAAACACTGAGGTTGGCATCTGTAGTCAATGGTGTCTCTAAAGCAGCATTGCTCTTCAGTAAGCATTTTTCATCACACACAATGAAAGAGGCTATTTTGATTGTTATTTTGAAGCAGGTGGGCTTGTATATTATGGAAATGTTCATATCCCAACATTAAAAATACAAAGTGCTCTCATTTTGTTGTGCAAGTATCTATGACAGCTTTCCTTTCTGAACTTACATATTTTTAGATAATATCCTGTTCTCATGAACAGTCTGTATTGCTTTGAGACTGCTAGACAAAAGAATATTACAAATGCATTTTTAAAAACAGACTTTGGATTTCTATTTCTCAGTTTCCTAGGACTGATTAATTCTTCATTACTAAATTAAATGATTGTTTAAATGATGCCTGTTTCCTCTGATACATACTTATCTTATTTTGTCCACTAGAAATACAGTGGGTGTACTATTTGTCTTCTGACAGGTGTTAATATTGCTCAAGAAGCAGAGCAAAAAGGGAATGAAAATGTTTGGTTTCACGGTGGACGTAAGGTCAAACATCTGGGGGTACTAACTGGTGAAGGCTTTCACACAGTTGGGTCCTACTGAAGCACCACAGGTTAATGGTGGCATTTCCTAAAACATCTCGTGAAATGATATGCTATTTCACTAGGATGTCTTCATTCACTCTTTTTCACGTATTTCGGTAAAGCATCTTTGATGCTACCTACATGTACTACACACTGATGTGCTAGCGAGTGACAGGACAAAAGCCAACGGGTGCTGACTGCAACACAGGAAATAAGAAAACACTTCTTCACTCTGAGGGTGGTTGAACACTGGAACGGGTTGCCCAGAGTGGCTGTGGAGTCTCCATCCTTGGAGACAGTCCAAAGCCATCTGGACAGGGTCCTGGGCAACGAGCTCTAGGTGACCCTGCTTGAGCAGGAGGGTTGCAGCAGCTGGTCTCCCGAGGTCCCTTCCAACCCTGACCGCTCTGTGGTTCTGTAGTGCTTTTTAAAGCCTTGTGAATCTCTCTCCAAGCAGAGAAGAAACTAAGCCCATGGCAGGAAGATTCGGCTTGCATTGCCCTGAAGGGAACCTCTTGCATAGCATAATTCTTTTTCCTCTTTCCTGATGTTCTGCCTCCTGGTGTTATTGCTTGAGGTATTTTCTCTTCCAGGTGGCAGTTTTATATAAGAAATTCACAGAGGCTCATGTTGTTAAGAAATGTGTTTTGCAGTGATTTCATGCGATGTTTTTATTAGGGTAGGTGGGGCTGGTAAGCTTTCTTGGTGTGTCTGTCTCTCCTCTACCTCTCTGAAGCTTTTATATTGTGTTCAGATCTTTACTGAAACAGCTGTTGACTTTGACTTTAAATAAGGGTTATTTCCATTATTAAAAACAAACAAACAACTTGTAATAAATAAAAAGTATTTGCTCCTGGCTGCATGCTTTAACTAACTGCCTTTTGCTCGTTCTGGTGTTTGTCAGAACTCTCCTTCAGTAGATTCAATTTGCTAATTTGACATAAAACTGTCCCACACCTTTGTTTTGTTTATTTGTTTGCTAGGTTAGGTTTATACTTATTGGCATGTGATTCCAACAAGTGTCACAGCTTGCGCAAGGGAATAAGAAATAGTGAAGTGCCCTTCATGCTTACCCTCTTTTGGTGACAACGAGCTTGCTCTAGCACTTGCCTGCTGAATCTAGGAAAGAGGGAAACTTAAAGAGCAAAATAAATCAAAGATCTTGCTTTTTTAATGTTCTCCACTTAATTTGCTTTCTTGGTTTCTGTGTCTCCGCTACAGTCTCAGAAAGGGGAACAACATTACCATGTATATGCATTTACCAGAATTGTACCCCAAGTCCTTAAATTAATCTCTGTCATTGCAAGTGTATGTGTAATTCAAGCCTTAAAATATTTCAGTAACAATGGTGGTACTAAAACAATTGTCAGTATTTTTAACTGTAAGCAGAATAACTATGGGTGGCTGTAACTATGGATTTATTTGAAAAGCAAACTGAAAAACTCATACTTTGTTATGAATCTTCAGTTATGTTCAGTGCTGCTTTTAATACAACTAAAGGTTTGTTTTATCACCTGTGGGAGTGTATTTCTTGGTAGTTCTTATAGGAAGCTGCCTGTGGAAAACTCTCAATTGCTAGTTATTGCATACATTTCTCTTCCTTATCTTTGTTTTAATGTATTTTTTCAAGGTCAGTCTGCGTGGCCTGGAATTGCTTCTTTGACTCAAATTCTCACAGCTAGCTTAGGCTACAGGCTAGACAAAAAATAATTGTGATTCCTGGGCCTCAATGCAGAAAAAAAAATGCAGGATTTACAAAGGGCTGGGAAATTCAGAAAAAAATTGCTGCTCTAGATCTTGCATAGGAGACACCTAAAATTAGGCCACTAACTACCAGGACTGCTTGATAAGCAAAGAGAACAGATCTTAATGTTTCTTCCAGGAGGTTTTCTTTATGTCTCCAAGAAGATGCTGCATCTATAGATCCTCCACCTGCAACCTATTTCTGGGAGCAGATATTCTCTTTCTTGCAGAGAAAAAAGCAGAGCTCACTTTGCCCAGTTCTTTGGCCACTTTTGAAAAGAAATCTCTATGCAACAGTCTACTACAAATTATTTTACAGAAGGAGCCTTATTTGCCAGGCAGGGTGAGTCATAGCCGCATCTCTTGCACGTTCCTGGAAGAGGCTTTTGTGCAGACCGAGGAGGACTGAGTTTTGGCTGGGCTGCTGGAGCGGCCCAGCCTCTGAGGCAGCACCGTCTCTTCAGAAGTGATGCAGACGCATGTTCCTCTTTTAAAAATGCTCGCGTTGCTGGATCTTGTTCATGTGCCATGGACCTATTGCACATGTGCCAGGTTATAGTCATATATGTGGGATTTACAGATGTTGACAATTCATCAGATCACTGTTCTTGGGGAATTACCATTTGCATAGTCTTTGAAAGACAATTCTTTAAATGACAACTCTTTTTAACTGGAATCTGTGACTTAAACAATCCTAGATATTTCTTGTAATACCACCCTAATTAAAGTCAGCTCTATGTTGTCTATTCGAGGGGTAGTGCTTTCTTAGAATAAATCAGCTCCTTGGCTTTTGATTTTGTTTGGTTATTTTTCTGAGTTCCTTTCTCCAACGATGCATGCAAGGGCCATGCAAGTAACAACTGACTGGAGAGGCTGTTTGCATGGATATTCATGAGAAATAAAATGGAAATGAAATAAAACATGTTCTTATTTGCTAAATGTCAGCATGTAAAAACAAATGCAATTCTTCCTTAATTGAAAATGAGAATTAACTTCTGTGATGGATCCAGGTTAGGTTGCTGTAACCTTCTGGCTGGCAGCCAAAAGGCTCTGTCAGCAAGAAGTTTAGTCAGTTTTTCCTTCATCTTGTATTACTTTGTCCAGTTAGAATCACTCCAGTGCTGTCTTCTAGTTTTTACTGAAATGTTTCATTTTCTAAATGGTCTTCACCTTCTAAAGGTCTGATCTTACTTTCAGTGATAACAACATGGGGAAAAAATGGCTGTTCTATAATATGTTTTAAAAAGGATGTCAACTAAATCTTAGCTGACTTAGGCATATGTTTATTGCTTTTACTCTGGAGTCCGCAAGTTAATTGGTAAAGATTTATAAGCACATTCATTTACTTCTAAGTATATCTTGTTGCTGCGTTTGCCAGAAAACAAAGTGAAGCTTACTGTGCCCAAAGTAATCATATAGCCAGAGAGCATGTCTGCTTACTAAATTTACTAAAATATGTACAGGCCTTATGTCCTAAGGAAGAGGTTAGCACTACTTGCTTTCCCTAGTCCCTTGGTTTAAAACCAAAACAAAGGAGCAATGTGTTCTGCTCTTTTCTTCTATTAAAGTTGGGTTACTCCAAGTCATCTGTGAAGCAGCTCTCATATCTCCTCTAACTGCTGTCATTGATTGCGTCCAGAGGATGAGACTCTTTACACTGTGTTCACATACAGGTTGGCAAAACTCCCAAYGATTCCTCTTTATGCTGGCACAGGAATGGTTATACAAGCATATTAAATGAAAACCTTACTGAAAAATACATTCTGCAGTATAGCGGTTGTATCAGAGAACAGCATGTTATATGGACAAAAATCCTTCACTAGTTAAGCTCTCATTATATCTAGGGTTGCTGTTTTAATACTTTGCAGTCTTGTTATAGCTGGGCAGTCTTGTTATAGTTGGAAAAGTAACTCAGAAGCGCAGGCAATGAGAAATAAGGATTCACAAAAGGCAAATGTAGTCTATATTTTTCATACTCGAACTATGGTATAGGTGGCATATTCCACCATCTCTCTAAATTGACACTCCCATCGATAACCAGTAAGTGTGGTGTTAAACACAGTATTGTCATTAGCGTGTATTTTTTCTGTTATGATTGTATGTATTAACTTTTTTTAGGTGTCAAAATAATAGTAGATAGAAATGTGCAAGGTATAAAAAAAAATTATTATGTAAACACAAGCCATTTGACCCACTGGATTCTTTCAGTCTACTATCATTACCACATTTGATTTTTAGATAAGACCTTAAAAGAAACTTTGGCTCTAGCAATAACTTTGATTTGTTTTTGTGACCACTGTATTAGCTATTCAAGATAACCTTGGACTTGCTTGGCTTTTTTGCTCTGTTGATTTTGCATAATTTAAATAAGCTAAAGCTTTGGTAGGTGCTTACCTCATTCTGGATTCCTTCCTTGCTGTATGTGTTTTGTAATGGAGAGGCTTTGATGGAACTTTTTCATCACTGAGCACATATGTTAAACAACATTTTAAGGGCTCAGAGGGCTCTGCCTTTGTTGCTCACAGCATGGAGCCCAGGATGATAGAATAAATTTTGTTTCAAGTTAAGCCTTTTTGTTCATTGATTTTTTTATTTTTTTTTAAAGAGACAGAATAATCATTGAGAGTAACTGTCAACAGAGGCAATACTGTGTACACATAACCAGTATTTTTGAATACCTCTTCTGTATCTCAAACCTTGYTTCTTGTCTTTAGTAACCTAGATCACGTTTGTCCTCCTTTAATTACTTCGTAGCTTATATCTCTCTTCCTTTTGTTCTGTTTAGAATGTCTTATTTTTCATTTCCTCTGTGTGAAAAGACTTTTTTTTTCTAACTTCTGACATTTGAGAAAGATTTTTCTCCTTTTATCTCCTTTTTCATCTTGATGAGAAAGCAAGGTTCTTTCTCTCTTGCTTTTTCGGGATGAGACTTAATTTCTCTTGCTTTATGCTAAAAATTTGGTGATAAATTTATGTTTAAGTACACAGACTATCCTGTAGGAAATATTTTGAGTAGGAAATATTTCAGGCAAATGAAGCTGTTTTCTGCAAGAGGCAATATGGTTCTCTAGGATATCTCTACAAACCAGTTTTTCCTCATCAGCATAGGCTGTTTTTACTCCACTTACATCAAAATCTTGTGTACAGTTTCCACTTCTGACATCAGAGGAACTTTCCATGACTAGCATTTTCTCCTCTGGGTCTCAAACACTCTGTGTGACGCTGAGCTGTTTAACTCAAATATAGGAGGAACTAATCTGCAGTGAAAGGGTCATAAAGATGTACAAGACAAATGGGGGTGTGAAACAGCTGTATGAGAAATGATTGCCTAGAAGGAGAAAAGAGAGCACAGTTACTAATGGGAAATGCTAAGACGTGTCTTAATTGTATATTTAATGCCCTATTTAACATGGAAGAAGTTGATCAATAACTTTAAGGAGCTTATGTTATAATGGCATTCATCTAGCAGTGCAGGTAATAAATGAGTATTCTGTATGTCGGAAAGTACATGTTTTCAGTCTCTCTTCTTAAGACAGAAAGATTACTGGGAATAGAAAACTGAGTGGAACCTCTCTCTTCCTCCCTTTTACATGCAAATGCAGAAACAAACCAAGGAGAAAATAGCAGAGAGCAACTTTGCTGAAGCACTAGATTTCAAGCCTGAATACATGCTGTTGTGGTATAGGGAAACAATCGTTTGAGAAGGCATTGGGGTTAGACATTGATTAGCATATATTCATTTTGGGAGAACAGTGCATGAAGCCTTGCAGCTGTAAAGAGGCTTTATGGATTTTTAAAAAATGATAAAAAGCATGAGGTACAAATACACTCTCTTGAGCTTCTTTCTCATTCTTCCTACATCTCACCATGGCCGTGGGCACCTAGGATCTACCCCGGGGAAGGAATAGTCCCTGTACCCTGATGGTGTGCTAGAGAAGTCAACGACAGTCCTTCAGCTGACTGAAACCCACAAAAAATTATAAGCAAATTAAACCACATTGGCCCACTCAAATACAGCATCCCATCCTGTGTTTAGCTAAGAAGGTTTTATAAGGTCTGTAACTGTGGGTTTTAAAGACAGAGAGAGTGCATGCAATAATGAAATCAAGAGAGGTTTGGAGGAATTTTATATAGTAACTTGTGCACCATTTGACATTTAATACCCTTGAAGTCTACTTGTAATACAAAATGTGTAGATATTTTGTATACTCTTCTTGGAGGCAGCATCTCTCCCTTAAGTGGTACAGAGAAGAGTAAACAAAAGACATCCTATTTCACAAGTCCATAAAACTGATTGCTGTGTGATTCTTTCTTCATATTAGGTAACTCCCATCAAGCATAGGAACAACGCTGTTGTGTTTTGCAGAGTTTGGAAAAATACAAGGTCCTGCTGCTGGAAAGGAGGGTTCTCTTAAGGAAAACCTGCAGAGACAAGTGATCAACACACTAATTTCAAAGTGGACTTTGTGTGAACGTAGTGATTTTTTGACTCTTTTAAAAATATTAAGTATTTGGGAATGGTTGCAAGGAGTGGGGTTTTCATATCACATTTCAAAGGTTTTAAATGTGACAGAACTGAAAATCAAGATCATTATGAGTTTGATGTTAATGCAGAATATGAAACTTAACAGCACTTCAAATTTAATCCAAAGTGATAACTTTTTTAAAAACCTCTTTTGTACCATTAGACACTTACAATTAAAACACTATTTCTACACCACTAAAAACTGAAAAGGAAACTATTACCAAAAGTGTATCAACTTTTGCTGGTTTACATTATTTTCATTATATAACCTTCATTTAAATAATATTTCATTTTATTCAGATTACCTTGACTTTTGCTTGAAAAGCAACTTGGCAGGCTGGCTGCTGTGGCATTTCATTGTTACTTTGGTGAAGTTTAATCTGGAAAAAAAAGTGATTTCAGAAGGTAGTCAACTATTTTCCAAAAGAAAGCTCAATACCCCCAAAATATGGGTATAGAGTATGGAACTGAGGAGAGAAGGAAGGTGGAGAGAAAAGTTTTTTTGGACAGACAGAAATGATGATGAACACTGTTGTGTAGGAGGGCTACCTTGGGTGAGGAAAACTGGAAGGGGTTCAGGAGAGTGAGGGGGAGGACTACTGGAGAGGAGCATGAACTGGGTCTGAGCAGGAGGCACAGGAAGACAGTGGATCTGAGCTTGCAATATTCTTCCTTCTGTTTGCATAGAGATTTTGGGAAGAAAAGGGGAGGGGAGGCTACTGCTGTAGAAAATCCAAATATCTGCTCTATGGATTAAGGTGCTGTTTGTATTTAACTGGCCTTCAGAACAGTGGCCTTTAAGAATATGCAAATTACTGTATTCAGCTAAAACATCCAGAAAAGTTTTAACACTATCATCATTTTGAAATGCCTTTATATAGCAATACATGGTGAAAGAACTCAGCCTGTAGCTTTATAATGTGCATTCTGCATACTCTATGAATTTTCACACAGAATCACATTGACCTTGGGCTCACCGAGACAGACAGTGAATATGTAGCATGAAACACCAATAAGTGAACATGTAGTTGAGGCTCAGCCATTCATGATCCAAGAGGAAATTCAGAAGTCAACCCACTAAGCATTATCAATCTAAAGGAAGTCTGTACCAGTCCAGAACAGGATGCCTTTGGGTTTGCCTAGTCATAACAAAAGTGCTTTTGCTTTTCTTATAGGCTCTGTCATACCAATGCCTTTGCTGATTTTCATTTGAGGTGACAAACATCAGTGTTACATCAGGTCACTGTAGATTAGATTTTGTGGATCTTTGAAAATCTGAGTCTCAACTCAGGCAACAATGTTTGATGTATGTTCATCCCTAATAAAATCAAAACTGAGTTGATCTGATATGGACTGATTCTAAATGAATCAGAAACACAAAAGTTTGGAGCAAGATGTAATTATTGTCAAAAACTGGATAGGAAATTCCACTTGTAGTCCTACTTGTTTGCATTTTTATGGAACAGAAACATAATGATTTAAAGCACAACAGAAGCATGTTGATGCAGACTTTTGTGCTAAACAATGGATTAATCATTGTTCTCTTGTTATCTGGATAGTTCATCAAATTACCAAGATCAGCATTTCACACTAATTGTAAATTTGCTTAAAATACCCCTTGGATTTCAAAGACATCCATCCAAGACATCAGTTCCAACGAATCTGTTTATGAACACTAACAAGCATCTCCTCTATGGTAAAAGTCACCAAATAGATGTAGTGATGATCTGCGCTCATTCTCCAATGACTAATTTACATACCTAATCCCTATACACACACAGCAAAATTAAGAAGGGAAGCCTCATGGGGAGAAGATGGGAATAAATCCATGCTTTTTGAATGGAAAAAAAAAAACCCTTTTAGTTGGCAGATATTCAAAACCTATTGTATTTTTGTACTTAATTTTATGATGTGTCTCTTGGTATTGAATTCACTCTCTCTTTTTACGGATGGGGAAATTGATAAAATTGACATATACAAAGAAAACATACAGAAAGTTCAATTACAATAAACTACGATTTCTAAAAGACACAGCAAAAGCATCCCAGGTTTCATTTTTGCATGTCTTAATGAAAAGAAGGATTTCAGAGAAAAATTTTCAACAATTGAATTGCCATGCTTCACATTGTGCAAATAAGTAAAATTTGGCCTAATTTCTTTTCACAAATCGTACCCCTGAAAAGTTAGTCTAATTTTCTTACCTAGTGAATCTAAACATAGAAGAGTAGAAAAGTTTAGAAAACCAGCTCCGAAGATACTGACTTTTCTGTGTGGAGTATGAACAGATTTTGATAGATATAAGCTTTGTCTATAGGAACCCAACATAATGACATAATAACATAATTTCTTATGCATTGAATTTCTTCAAATTGCAGATGAATTCACAGTGTTAGCACTAACTGTAAACTGAGCTATCATGTGCTAATGTAATAAATGTATGCTAAGCCAGCCAATTAACTGCACTTCTAGTGAGAAGTGGAAGGAAAATTATCTTCATGGTTATTATATTTGGCCACCTTTCAAGTTGTTAATACTTTCAAGTGGTTGTGATTTTGGATTAAGTTTGCCTGGAGTGTTTTCTTCTCACCTATTCCTTGTTCTGTGAGTTAAATTGTATTTTAATATTGTGTGCTTGAAGCCTATAGGTTATTAGAGACCTGGTGACTCCATATACTTTTAAATGTTGTATGTCATATGGCCTATATGGACTATATACATGGGCTGTGTTAGTAAGAACGTCACCCTCCAGTCGAGGAAAGTGATTCTCCCCCTCTACTCAGCACTGGAGGGACCACATCTGGAGTACTGCGTCCAGTTCTGGGCTCCCCAGTACAAGAGGGATGTGGCACTACTGGAGCAAGTCCAGCGAAGGGCTACAAAGATGACTGGGGGACTGGAGCATCTCTCTTATGAGGAAAGGCTGAGAGAGCTGGGCCTGTTCAGCCTGGAGAAAAGAAGGCTCAGGGGGATCTGACCAAGGTGTATAAATACCTGATGAGGCGGTGTAAAGAAGATTGAGGCAGACTCTCCTCAGTGGTGGGCAGTGAAAGGGCAAGAGGCAATGGACACAAGCTGAAATACTGGAAATTCTGTTTAAAGATCATAAAAAAACGTTTTTCCTGTGAGGTCTGTCAAACACTGGAACAGGTTGCCCAGAGAGGTTGTAGCGTCTCCATCCCTGGAGACATCCAAAACCCAGCTGGACACAGTCCCGGGCAACCTGCTCTAGCTGTCCTTGCTTTGAGCAGGGGTTTGGACTAGATGATCCCCCGAGGTCCCTTCCAACCTCAACTATTCTGTGATTCTGTGATACCAAATATTTATGTTTGCCATGAGGAATCTGAAAATTTGAAGTTTTCAGTTTTTTGACTTGAAATATCTTCTGCTCTAGTATAGTACCTTTTATTTTCTTTGCTCTTTGTATTTCTGAAATATTTTTCCAGAAAAAAAGGCAAGGAGTTACGACTGTGTCCGTGGTGCTTTTCAAGGGTTCAGATAAATAGAATAAAGTGGATCAGTTTGACAACAGTAAAAATATCTTACTAGATTCAAATTTGAACTGCATTAAAATTACATGCCTCTGTTAATTTTTTTTTTTTTTTTTACTTTCCATTCAGGAGTACATTTCATTGGCTTATATCCTTATTTTTGACAAAACTGAAGAAAATGACGTCCATTAAATACTTTATCTTCTTAAGTGCAAATATTTCTTTTCTCATTGAACTTGAGAAGCTTTTAAAGATTCCAGCTTCTCACATAAAAGTGGAAGCTGAATTAAAGAGAAAAAAAATATCAGAGAGATTTCTAAGGTTTTATTTCTCTCCAGTAAAAAGAACCAGTTTCTTCTACTGACAAGGTTGGTAATTTGAACAGATTTGAGAGAGTTGTACTTTGTTTATTTGGGAACTGTTTGTTTATGATTGGGTAGAGACAAATCATACTAATATAAGGAAAAGTATTCGCTATCATGCATCTTGTAGAGCACTGAAGCTAAAGAGGATTATAGTGCAGGTTTTCACTTTTTCTAAACACGGCCAATTGCGTGATGACTTTGCTGACTTTCCTTTGCAATAATATTTGACTATGTTGCACTGTTTCCCAGTAGATTATTCTTGAATTTAAGAGAAATTAACAGATGCCTTTTCTGTAGGCAGAACTACTTTTTATAGTTGAACTGAGGATTGCTGTAGAAGGTTGAAGACAGGATAAGACGACTGCAATATTGAAGTTGATGTGTCAGTCCATTAATGTTTATTTTACATATATATATTGTACAGATGTTTGTTTTTCAGAGTATTATTTCCACTTTCTTTTGACTGTCAGTGCTCTGACATTTACTGTGTTCCAGAAAATCAGCTGCTCTCTGTTTCACTCAAGTGAGTCACTCACTCGTTTCTCAGAGATTCTATTTGCAGCTTGCAGCTCCCAAAGAGTCACTCCTTGCTGTTTTTCAAAGGTCCAAGCTTCAGCTTTCAGCTCTCTCAACAAAATCTCTGCAGTGTATTTCAAAAGACCATTAAATGGAGCTCATGCATTCCTAAAATACTGTATTACTGCTGGATATCACTATCTTAATAATTTTGTGTTATCAGAGGGAAAACTTATAAAAAGTGCTAACTGATGAAACATTTATTTTATCACAGCATAGTTACATTTTGGTAACGTCATGGTCAAAATGTCATGGTGCTTTGTATTTGTGATACAGCATAACATCAACATTTGTTGCTTTGCAGAGAAACACGTTTCTCTTGGTGCTGCAGCTGTGCACAATTAAAAATATACTATAAGTCTGAGTAGGATAGCTCAGATATTATGAGAGGTAGTATAAAAATATTGTCCAAAGAGAATCATTTTAATCAAAAGCTCTGTAATACTACTACTGAGGAGTACACAAAATAAACTGATTCAGCAATCTCCTTTGCTATGACCTTTTGACATTGTGCTAAAGGCATCATCTAGTTCATCGCTTTCATACGGTTCAGCTACWGGTATTCACCAGTTAAGCTAATTTTGGCTAGATATGCCAAATGATCTTGAGGTGTATAAGATAAACTAGTCTTTAATGGTAAAAGGCGCACAAAGAGAAAAGAGAAAAGTCTTTTTCACAGACCTCTAAGATAAACACCCTTCGCAAGCAACTCCAGTTGGAAGTTGGCAGCATATTTTATCTCTTTACAGTCCCTTAAAATGCASTGCTAGGAAGAACAATATGAACATTTAAAAAAATAAAAGGAATAGTCAATTTATCTTGCAGTTCTGCATTAAATAAAACATTCTATTCAAAAAACATTGAATGAAGTAGGCAAACTATCTCTGAATGGTAGTCATATAAGACATTAAAAAGCCAGGTAAGCAAGATATTTTGCAAGAAATATGCTTTTTTCTTTTTTTCTTTTTTCCTTAGGGCTATGGTGTGATAAAAATAATTCTCTTGCAGTATGATGAGGTACTACGGATAGTATATAAACAACAGCAATAGTGTGCCACATTCAAATATCCATGGCATCAAAGCTAGTTTCAGTTTTATTACATCCTGAATAGAAAATATGGTTTATTAAAGGTTATTTCTGTTATGACAGTTAAATTGTATTTTGAATAGACTGAACTCATCCCAATGGGTTTTCAGGCTTGGAAGGGTTGAAATAAATAGGTTGTGGTTCATATACAAGTGTTTCTTCTTACAGGACTAGTTGGTCTCACTGGTCCAAGGAAATACAGTAGGGCAGCCCTTTCATCAGTGCTGATGAATGTTTAGTTCATGCAACTACTTACCCATTTCATTGTGCTTCATGGGAAAAAAATCCCTTTTTTTCCCCACCTTCATTAATACAGAACTCTGCATGCCTTGAATTTAGAATTTTGTAACTCAACACATGACTTTTAAATTTTATAAGTATGCATTAAATTTGGCCAGACTTGTGTTTCAATTATTTTGAAATCAGTTTTGAGCTTCTGGCAGTTTAATGAAAAGTGAATTTTCCTTTAGTGTTCACTAAAGCRTTCAAATATCTACAAAGTGGGTATTGAAACATATAATGCATTCTCATCCTCATAACAACATCAGCTATTCTATTTATTTATTTTGCTGGAAAAGGGAGAAATTATGAATTCTATTTTGAATTCTAGGTATAATTTGAAAGTACTCTGTTCTTGACTTTCAAAATTTTCTGGGTATGAAACTTGTCAAAAATACTAATTTAAAACTCATTAAAATACAGTATGAACCACAGTAAGCATTGAACAGAGCTATTCAAAGGAACAATTTCCATGAAAGTTGGTAGTGTAGCAAGCAGTAAGTTATTGTTCTGAATGTTGCCTTGAGTGATATATTCTGCATCCACATAAACATCTACCATCCTTGCCACCAAACCTTTACTATTTACTGTTATAGAAAATAAAACTAGATGACTCAATAAGTATATTCACTTTCATTTGTGGAAAATATTTTTAAGTCCACTAGCTTTTCATCCTGAAACTCCATTGTTTTCTCATCTCCTCCTTTTTTATAAAGTAGTTTCAAAGCCGAACAGCAAATTATCTGCATCCTGGAAACTACTGCTACCAAGAAATGCACCACTTCTCCTCATATGCTCCTATCATTCCCACTTCAGGTGTGGTCTGTACTCTTTTTGTCATTTTGTTGCAATTAAAGGAGCCTAAACTATTACTGTGGCATCAATAGTTTGCATCTTTGAAGGTGACTACAAAATTCTACCAAATTAGAAGTAGCATCATTTGACATACCCCCAAAACCCCTCAAAACCCAAACCAGAAACGTCCCCCTGCATAAAATACAAAATAATCTGAGTAACTGTGGCCACTTTGGGGCCAACCCACTCTCTTAGCGAGATAAATATCACTCTTCCATCATGTATCTTCAGTATTTAGTTTTTGGAAATGAACACATTTTAGCTGCGTAGTCATACTCCATCCAGCTGTGAAATATAATAGAAACATTTTGTAAACAATCTGTCAAAGATTTAGGCTGTAAATACTCCATAAAACTGTATGATAGCTTCAAAGTTAATTTTTGCTGTAGTTGTATCTATCAGTAAAGTCTCATCATTTTGACAAAGCCATAATGAGCAGCCGAACTACATTTAAACTTAATAGGAGTGTATAATAGCRTCATTTTAGGATTGAGGCATAATCAAGCTATTACCAGCAAATCTATTTGTTTGAAGCCATTTTATAGAAGTATCAGTTTCTAAGCCCAAAGTCAGTTAACCTGCACTGTTTCAATAATGCCAGGAATTTTCTTCCTTTCCTGTGGCAGAGCCCTTCAGAGGGAACAAGTGACCTCATTTACATTTTCTAATTGAATTATTCTAAAAGTCCCCACAGCTCTGAAGAAAATAAGTAAGTTTCATCAGTGTACATTCTAGCCTCCATAGAAAATAATGTATTTGAGCAAATCAAACATTTTAATAAAATAAAGGAGAGCTGTATTTCTAAAGTGCTCATGAAGGTAGGAGATCAGATGTGAAAAGAATGTGTTCATATTTTATGCAACATCTGTAAGAAGAAAAAGAGTTTTCCTAAAAAGTAATGTCAGCAAACCAAGTTTGAATTCTTTTTTTCCCTCCTTAAGACCGCATACAATTTACAGTCAGAAAAGCTCATCTTTAGAATTATATGTTCAACACTATTAAAATGAAGGGGTTTCAGAACAGAAGGGCAGGAAGATCTGAGATTCAAATAGAGTAAAAGTCACAACTGTGCAATTTTAAATAATAATGAATCACTCTTCCTGAAACAAATTACACCATTATTTGATTTTGTATGTTTTGAAAAATGCTTTAAGAGTAGCCCTGTGAGTTCACCAGCTTCAACAGATTACTGATATTAAACAAGATCCCATTATTCGTAATGGTAATTGTATGTTGCAGTAGTACCTACAATACAAAACTAAAGTATTTTCCAGTCCAGGAAAAAGATAATGCTTCTTGTCCAGAAAGAAATGTGCATGCAAGAATAGTGGTGACAATTGATCTTTGAGGCCTTTCCAAAGTTTTGTCTTATGGCATTTAACCCATTTGGGGGGCGGAGGGGGGGAGTCGAATGGCCCTCCTTTCTTTTGACTATTAGCTGAGCTCATCAAGGCTGAATTTTACTAAAGAAAAACTGCAACAAGAATTCTGTTCTTGTGGCTGTTGTGTATTTTCAAGATTACAGTTTCAATAAGAAAGGGAATGAGAACTGCAGATTTCATTTTCTGTGAAGAAGAAATTACACTAGCAATGCACATTGTGATAAAGGGCTGAATGTATTGTCGTGGTAATTACAGAGACCCAGTACCTGATGGATGAAGAAACCCAAGAAAGCACTTGTAGATCATCTTCTTGGCTGCTAAATATTTATAAGGTAGGAGTGGGACAGTAAGTGGCATTTTAATTCTCTTTTTTGTGTATTACAATGCAGAGAAGATTTGATATCTATTGTATTACACATGGCACCTATTAAGCTAAGTGTGTGAGAGTCATGATAAAGTGGCAGACGGTTCATTTGTAGACATGGCATTACAACTTACTAGCTGTTACTGAGGGGAATGAGCTAGATCGTTTCTGTTAGACTGAGCTGTCAGATCAGTTCTCTCTGCTGTTTTATTAACAGAGAAGAACTGTAAAAGTCTCTGGTTTTCAAGGTGAACTTCTCTCTTGTCACCCTGAAGAGAGATATCTGCTACTCTGAAACAATTGATAATCTCATTATAATTTATCTGGGGAATAATCCAATTAATTTTAAACAAATTTAACAATTTCAATCTTCCTTTATTTCACACTGATCTTTTTCAGGAGTGCATTCAGTTTTTCAATACTAGCTGCATTATTTCTCTTCTGCTACTTCTTGGCTATAAAGGCAGTCATGAGTAATTCCCAAAAGATTGTACAGCTATATCTTGGTTTTCTTAGATGTTGAATTTTCCTTAGATTAGCTTTTATCTGTAATGTTGAAATTTATACTTCTCCTTTTTCCAGTTTTTACTGCATGCATAATAATCCAGAAAACCAAACACAGAAGAAAAGCCTCTGGATGACAATACTGCCATCCTTTCCAAGGACAGGTGAGAAAGAGAGCAAAGGGAAGAGAAAAAAAAATCAAGTTTTGGAATATTGTCCCTGCAAACCATTTCTTTGTTGTGACTGCTTAATTAAAAAAATCCACAAGTAGTTTTGGGATCAACTAACTCCAAATGCAGGACTACCCAGCCTCCACCTACTGAGGGCTGGGCTTCCAGGCTACTTCCAGACTCTTCTGCAGAGCTATTTTTCAGGGTTTGTGAACCTTAAATTTATTTTGCACAGTGGTCTCCAGATATGGCGAGTAGGTTAATTTCCAGTCTAGTCTATCGCTACTTTAGTAGGACTGTCTGAGGATCTTTGATTATCTGGTTCAGTATCCATGGTTGGCCTTGTCTCTGTGCTTCACACTGCTCTTGGGAAGGTGAAAGGCAAGGCAGCATTAAAGAATAAAGTTACTAAGTTTGAGTAACTGCTTTATAGTTTACTATTTGGATCACCATTAGCTTAATTATGTTTTTGTATCAGTTAGATGCCCACCTGCTGTCAGAAAAATTTATAAAAGTGATGGTATGCTGCCAAATATTAATGAGCCTAACTGAAAAACTCAGTTAGCAAAAATATACTGGCTTCTTCTCCGCTAACTCTCTCTGTTAATCACTATTTAGCATCTTAATCTTGTACCACAGCGCACCAAGGGAATCACCTGACAGGAGAGGTGGAAGTGCAGTGTGCTGTCCCTAACTTCCGTGACTGGAGATGCCAAGCTGCCAGCAACAGTAAATGCACCTTTTGTTGACATTTCAGCAAAGCCTATTTTTTTTCTGAGTGTGTTTCAAAACACTGCAGTGTTATTACTTTGGGGATATTAGCTGCTTTCTCCTACCCATTTGCACAATCACACCCCCACCCCTAAACTCCACAGAGCTCTGAGTTACTACTGTTGGAGGACAGTAAGAGAGAGAGTTCTTCAATAAAAATCCAAATGATCTTACATATAATTAGCTTTTACATAGAAATAATATTGGGACACCAAGTATTCCCCAATTTCTTGCTTAGAAATGTAGCCTGCTGAGTTGTCTGGAAATGTAAACTATATATACTTTTTTTTTTTTTTTTAATAAGGAATCACAGAATACATGGTATCCTTCCCCATGTCATCTGGTGAGATGCAGAAAATACAGATTCTCATTTCTGCTTTCCTGGTTTGAAACAGGACTTTTTTTTGGCTTCAGTCGCCTGTGTTTCTCCATTGCAAGTAAGTAAGTTTCTTTGTGCAAAATAATTCAATGGTTGTTGATCCAAAGTAGAATTAATCCAAAAGGCATATGAGGCTTAACCTAAGACTTCTTTAGGTCATGGAGCCTTAAAAAATAGTTTCTTATCTCCACTCCAGAATATTTTTTCAGTTTAAAATGGAGGTGTTAAGCTATGTTAAACTTCATTTTCAAAGTAGCTGAAACTATAACTGTAAAGCTCCTACTATGATTCCTACTCTCTAATCACACTGGATCAGCGCGTATACTTGCTTTCAGATATTGGACATGGTTGGAGCAATTAAAATCAAGCATAGTACAGGTAAGTCAAGCTCAAGAACACTGGCTACTTAAGTTCTTAGTAAATGCAAATGCACACAGGTTTAATAAGTTAAACTATTTTTTTGCTTTAATTCAGTTTGTCTCCTGTGCTCACAAGCTTTTAGCACGTACGGATAAGATGTATGTTTTTCTCCCCACTGATATTGCAACATTAGTTTCTGTAATACTGTTTGCTTGGGAGTATATGAAGGAGTAGATGATAATAGAATTTTTTTCAGAGAAGCCATGAGAAATCCAAGACAGTTTTAATTTGTATACCTATCATTTGTTGACATCTCCAGGATTTTTTTTTTTTTTAAGCAGTCAATATATTTCTGGCTAAACAGAAATACAAGTTTTGCTACAATTCTCTGTTAACTAACTAACTTCTTCAAAACTAAAGGATGTCAGTGTATATATTCAGTCCCACTGGAAAATGACCTTGATACAAAATGTATGTTTAAATGAAATACTTGAAGATCATGCATATGGTGCCCTTTAATTTATACATAGTGACCAGCTAGCCACTGAAAAAAGAATCAGAGATTTAGTTCTTTGATTTTAGGACCTAGTTAGACTTGGATCTGCCCGTTTCAAAAGCTTCTCTCTACTCTGTGTGCACAGCCAAGATCAAGAAATAAGCTAGCATTCCTTTGAGTTTATACACTTGTATGAGTAGGAGGAGTAGGCCAGATAGATAGAAATTACATCTTAACTCAAAATGTGGGAAATGAAAGGTACTAGAATGAAAACAATACTCTTGACGGTCTTGTCATTGCTGAATCTAATTTCGTGTTGCATATTGTATCACTGCGTAGTCTCACAAGTATATGTCACGGTTCAGCAGAGGGAAAGATGATAATTACATTGTAAATTGGCCTTTATACAGGCACTGTGCCTGAACATTAGAAGGCTATTACTGTCATTTGTGTATTCTGCAGCAGGAAAGAACAGCTTTTATATGTAAATTAAGGGTACTGAAGGAGAACTGTTCTGCAGTCTTATGAGAAATACCTGTTAATGAACTCAAAATAATTTACACTGAGAGAGGGTTTTATGATGTCTCTGTGTTGCCCAGTTTGAAAAATGTATACAGATGCCTAGTGAAAGGCAGGATTACCTAGGTAAAGCAAAACAGGTTGTACAAAACAAGACTAGAGAGTGGAAGAACTTATACTCGCCTTTGGAAAAATAATACATAAAACAAGTTTCCCTAGAGAGCAGTAGCATTTTCTATTAGCAGCTGGCAGGGTAAGAGCTAGCATGAATAACCCCCCATATGTTGGAAGGGAAAGAAAGCAGACGACAATATTCTGAGATAGCCAGGAGCAGTCAAAGGAGAGATCAAAGCCTGGTTAATCCACAGTCTACATAAGTGATAACTGATTATATTTTATTTTGGGGATATACTCTTCATCTTACAAAAGATCTTGAAGTATATAAATTTGGATTAAAAGAAGAGATACTGAAACGTCTCTAAAAAGATTGTTTTATTGATAAAATTATAATTCTATTAAACAATAACAATGTCTATTATTAGAAGATTAGAGACAAATTAAGACAATTAGAAGACTGGAGATTTCAGTTTGCTTTTCATCCGCAAGCAAGACTGATTGCAACAAGAAAAAACAGCATCCTGTTGCAACTGAATATCTATGTTAGGCAAGTCTCAGATCAACATAGTTTCAGCTATATTTGTGGGGTCTCTGAAGATTATTCCTAATTCTTAGTTTTTATTTTACTCCCTCCCTTTCAATTTATCTTTCAGTGGCAGAATATCTTTGCCTGAAAGATGAAAAGGATTGGCAATCAAAATAGGAGTTCCTTTTATATATACATACATATTAAAAAAGACACGTGTGTGTGGTATATAATGCTATGTATATGGTGTACAAAGAGAGTGATATGGTATATATGTATTGTGTATAATGAGGGGTACAGCCCCCCTTCTTTCCCCTCTTCTAGAGAATTAGAGATCACTGTGATGGTAGTGTTAATGCTGACAAATCAGGCCAGTTTTAAACTTTAAAATCAAACTTTACTAAATTAATTAATTAATTAACAACATACTTCTAATAGTTAATTCTTACATGTTTAATCATCCTCACTGTGTATCCAAAGCTGTTAATGGAGTTGATGCTGCGTAGTTATAGCACTGATGGCTGTGGTCCTTGCTGCTTCTTACTTGCAGAGGTCAAGACGACTGGGCTTGAGAGCTCCTTGATGAGGGACGTCAGAACTGAGGTAGGCTTGTCTTCTGTCTTCTCACACTTTCCTCTTCACGCTTGATGATTTTATAATATTTTGCCCCTTTCCAAAGACAGGGAGGGTCTCCTCCCCTCCCCCTTTGGAGGTCACCCTGTTCACATACTTAATAAAATGCTTATACATGGTCTTTAGCAATGGTGTGTGAGTGTTACAAAATACCTGTATCCCATTGGTTGTTACACAATTTAGTATGCTTATATTTGGATTCAAGGCAAGCTACTATTATATTCTGATTTATAATGTGTAGGTGTCTCAGGCATCTGTTTTAGCTACAATATACCATCCAAATTTAAATCATAGAATTATTTTCCCTAAATTAAGGCAGTTGTTTCTGATACTATACCTACAGTTTGTTCTCTCTGGTAGTATGAGGGCTTTCACAGTTATATTGTTCTATTACAGATGGGGCTAGGTGCCAAAAGAATATATCTGCTTGACCCTGGGGTTGAATCTCTAAACTACATTATTCTCATTCTTTCTGGGATTTATAGGGAATATAGGGAATGTCCAAACCTAGCCAAAAGGAAACACAGAAGATAGGTGTTTTATTCCTCCACTGAGGATTCACAACCTAGAACCCTCTCATAAACATAACTGCTTACCACAAAAGAAGGAATCCCTCTTGCTGACAAAGAGTTGGTTTTGAAGGCCTTCATATCAAATGATCTTTTTCAGTTGATTCAGTAAGTGACAGAATAAATGTGCTCTGTTTGATTACAGATTCTATTAATTTAGATTACGGAGATCAAGGATAAATTTTTTCCAAAAGAATCGACTTACTGTGTCATAAAAACACCCCTGCTGATAAWTCAAAGAAAATTTCTGAGAGCAAAGAATTTATACAAATATTATTTTACTACCTATATTATTTTATTATCTATATTATGTGTTTGGGAATTTGGTTATACGTTTTTCTAAACTGAATGCTACTGTTAATTTTGATGAAGATAGCTTGTTGCCTTTTCTTTTTTAATGTTCAAGTGGGGGCAAGGTGGATGGAGGGACATACTATTGAAATTTTTATTAAGCAAATGGTAGCAATTCTTTCACTAAATAAAATGATTTGTCATTCTAGTGAATGGATTAGCGCAGTGGTCTTTGAAAACTAGGAACAGCCCATTTAAGAACAAGAGTATTGTTTAGAATGAAGGATTTTACTCAATTTAATAAAAATATTTTATTATATTATATATTATAATCTCTTGTTCTAGGCAACACTGTTCACCCCTTCCTGAGAATGTATTTTTTAAAATTTCAGTGGATTTATTTCAGGTTGATGGCACATAGGTGCTAGAAATAAATGATCAATGGACCTAAAGACTATTAGATTTGTACACTATTCATAATCTTAAAACCAGCAGGAGTTAAACACAAAAGCTTTTAGCTATGAAATATTTTATAAGTTGTAGAAAAATATTTCGTATGGGCACAAAGATGTAACCAAAAGCTTCATTTTGATCTAATTTAGGTTCAGAAGCTATAATTAATATCAACATGGGTATGTCTAATTAGATAGCAACTTTTTTTATATTTCCTTGCTTGACTTTGAATGCTGTTCTGTAGACAGGTCATTTACCACATGTAGATAGTTTAAAAAAAAAAAAAAGAAGGGAAAAAAGCACAGAAATACTGCTTCATGTACCGTAACGTMTTCAGATATCCTTAAAAAATGTTATACAGAGGTACAGTAACATTTTCAAAATAGACACTGGCACTCTAAAGGGGAAAAAAAGTTGGAAAACTTAATGGAATAGTAAACCAATCTGCAGTCAGAAATCTTATCTAAAGGGAGAAGTATGTAAAGTCGGAGGCTGCATTATTACAAAGATGCAAGACTATGTAAGTGGTTAATACAGAACTTGAACCGTGAACTTACAATGTACATAGTTCCAGGTGCATGGATATTATTTACAATTGATCATACTAAAATCAAGTACTGAAACTAAGAAAATATGATTTTTCTGTCATCTGTGAAACTTTAAATTAGCCCTTCATAGGTAAGTATGATGATGATACTGTCTTTAAGAACGTATCTGCAAACTAGAGTTTCTCCTCTCCTCCTCCAACCCCTCGTCACCATTACCCCATTCAATTCAAAAGACAAATGCCCCAATGAATCAGGGTTATCTGTGAATTAAGCTGTAGGATTTCTGTCATTTATTTAAATGCACATTGTAAATGGGTCAGAAAACTTTTTAAGAAAGGCAGCTTTCATAATTAAGGCAGAACAGTTATGTTGCTCTGGAGAACAGGAACCCTGTCCATGCTTGTGACCTATTTTAAAAAAGGATTGTTAGGTGGTCACTTAAAAAAGCCTTTCAGGTCAGTACCTCAGTGCTATTCAACTCAGGCATCCTGAAAGCATGAAGACCTGAAAGTCTGTCAATCATAGTTGCATTACTACACAAGTTTCCAAGTACGGCTGGTCTAGTTCAGGAAAAAGAAAAAATTAAAAAAAAACAAAGCCAGAACCAACTCCCCCACCCCCCAAACAGGCCACTTATCTCTAGAGAACAGGTTATGCTACAGCACAGTTTTTCTATATAAAATTGCTTCTTCAAGGGGAAACAAAATGAGTGCTCGCTTCACTTCACCTGGAAGCGTGAGAAGGCTCCCCGGGCCCCATCTCTTTTGCCTTGCAACAACTGCAAGGGGGCACATAGTGGCAAAGGAGACAGGGCCTGCAAAGCCTTCTCACACTTTTCTGCTTGTGCTTTAGGGAAAACCAGCAGTGACAAAAAGGGAGTGGAATTACTTACTCCTACGAGAAGATAAATTAATCCTCTTCCTCAAAGTATTTTCAAACCTTGTTTGTTTTTGCACTAGCTCAGAGAGAGAGGCAGCAATTTCAGATTCAGCAAGATGTCCTGAAGGAAATGAGAAAGAACTAATTGTCAGAGTGAAGATGAGAGAAGAACAGAAATCTAAATACAAGCCTGGAACTGACAGTATTTTAAGAGAAATGAGGCAGATGAGAAATCTGAAAGACACATTCAGATTTAGAAAGATTAAATCTGAGATGCCAGTAGGATTAAAGAGAGGCGTTATCTCAGGTACATGAGGACTAGAGTTCAAGGGGAGGTTTCGGATGCCGTATAAGATTTTTCAGTTGAAGTTCTAGGAATCTGGAAGGCCTGAAATAGAGAGGAGGAGAAGGGGACAAAGAATCAAAGGGAAGGTGAAAAGCTGAAAGCACACTAACCCAAAAGGGAGGAAAGGCGGGGGAGAGGGGAGGAATCAGGACTTTTTGATTCTATTCTCTGATTTGAATTTTTGATTCTAGCAATAGAACAAGTGAAAAGCCTGTGGTAGCTCTTCAAAATCACGCTAGTTTAAACTCTTGTCTATTATAGTGCCTGTTGCTTTTTTCTTATGGAAAACCTCATAGATGACTCTTTTTTGTGTGCCAGAAGGTTATAATCAGGGACAGAATAGACATATGGGAGATAACATAAGCAGTCAAATTAAAATCTATCAAAGTTATATATAACCTCACACCGCATTAATTCGCAGCATAAAACATCTGTAATGTACTGTGAGCAAAATTATGAATATTCAAGTTCCATCTTGCTTTAACTTTATTAATAGTATCAAATATTTACTATGCCATATGTAAAGATAATTAGAATGATGGCATTGCATTAATATACATGAGTTGTCTTAATTCACATGGATCATAAATGCTTTATAAGGCTTAACAGTAAGTACACATAGATCAAACTTTGTTTTAATTATTAAAGTCAATTTTACATTGGTTGGAAATTGCTCGAGTGCCAAGGTGCGACAGAAAATACACCTTGTCATGATATATACAGGAATCACTTTGTTCACAAATGAAGTGCAGCCATCCCTACAGTGGACATCTGCTGTTTTCAATAGCATGCTGCAGCATTACACAAGTTAGGAATCAAACTGTAGACTATATATTGAATCAGTGGTTTGTTTCCAATACAGAAGATTTAACCATCAAATGAGACTTCTCCATATTCAATCCTTTCTTGATGACTGGTTGGCATTAATATTAAACTGATTCACACCACTGTTTCAGACAGTACCGTTCTCCTGGTGTAACTGTAGCAAAAGTATAGTAAGAGCCACTCATAGACAGCATTGCACGTGAACTGTGTCACCAGAATTCCACAATTTTCAAAATCAAAATTCTGGTGAGGATAAAAACTAACTGTAAATAATACTCTAGGAACAAACAGAAAACAAGAAAAGCACCAGTGGCAAAAAATGTTCACTGCGTGCAACTTGTGTCTATTTTAAAAGTTGGCATATGATACAGAATTTAATTTGACTCCAGTAGGGAAACACACACACACACACATAAATATTTGTGAAATATTAAAGAAACAATAACAGTTTCGGGTTGTGTTTACTCGCGCATTGATGTTATGGATATCGAAGATAATGCAGAGCCTGTCAGAGTGTACACACACCGATCTCCATGCCAGCCTTTTTGATGAGGCAATTTCTTCGGAAAGTGAAATCCTCTCTGCATTGGTGTGCAAGCTTTGCTTTCACTGTGATTAATACAAAGTAGGAACATTACTGTCTTTCAAGATCTAAGCTTCTGTGTTCACAGCTGAAAAGCACGTAATACTAATTAACCTCCCACACCCCCTCCCAACTTCTGAAGCAGAGTTGATCCACATCCAGAACCCCATTTTACTGTAACTTTCCCTGCTCCTACAAGTCTGCCTTTCTCCATTTTTGGACTCTACATTAAATTTAATGAAAATTATATGGACCTATATTTTAAAAACTAGATTAAATTTAATTTCTCCACATTTTAAAATCCTCCCTGTTCTTTTATGACCCTCAGCTGTTTAACTGCTCTCCACTATGTAGAAAAATACTTGATAATAGGCCTTAAGGGAAGCACATAGACTGTCTGCAATCTTCTGTATAAATGGTGTAATACTATTTGGATGGTAAGATTATTTAATATTTAATGCCTGAAGAAAAGTAAAGCTGCAACATGATAGTTGCCTTCCAGGGGGATCTCAAAACCTAACAGTAAGTGCTCAGCACCAGATTTTGTTTATTTTTTTTTAAGCAAGAAAAGGTTTCAAATACAATACTGAAGAATATTGGCACAAAAACATTCAAAAAAAAGGGCATTTAAAAATGAAATCAGAATTCCACGCATGACCTTCCCATGACAATGGGGGAAAAATGAACAAGAAGGTGTCTGTATTTACAGAGCCCCCATAGCGAGAGCTTGTCTGTAATAACTTTGGGCCTATTCCAGCAACACGGTAACTATCTTTCACCGGATGCATCTTTGGGGGTGGTTCCACACCTCATAGAGATGGCAGCTTCTGTTTTACTGCAGCTCACAACCATTGACCACCGGAGACTCTGGATTCTGGTTAACCATGTGATTTGGTTGTGTTGTGGGAAACTAAGACATTAAAGAGCTGTGCACATGGACAACCACAGTAAGTAATACACATTATTAGCAAGGACACGTGGCATGTCAGGGTCAGACCTTACCTCCAACACAGAAATAATGAAATAGATTACGAGGTTTACAAAGCTTCCAGTTCTGTAACGCCTGTGAATGCTACCAGAAATTAATGAATCACTGCTGATTTAAAAAGAACAGACTTTTGTCCAAAAAAGAGAAAATAAGATGCGATAGAAACAGTGGATATACTTGGAAGGGTATGATCATTTGTTATGGAATATATGTATCGTGGGTTGTGGTCTCAAGGTCATCTTTACTATAAAGAGGACAATTTGATATTTTGGGCAGGCATCTCCAATTCATCTACTGTTATTTAAACCACCATACCGCACTATTATCCTTTTCTCTGAGAACAGGACTTTTAGCAACTTGGTGCTTCTCTAACAGTCATATCTTTGAGTATGATTTTACCAGAAAGTTGTGTTTTAAAAACACGAATATAAATGGATGCTTTTTACACATTATTCACATTCTAATATTTTACTTCATGAAGCATGTTAAGGATAGATTTTTTTCACCCCTTCATTTAATTTTTATTGCTGTTCTATATTGATGAACACCTTAAAATACTCCAAAAATCTTAAGACAAAATACATTTTCCTTTCAGGAAATGAAATTAGGTATTTTCAAAAAGTGTGTATGTGTGCGTGGGGGGGAGGGGATTAAAAATGCAGGGAATCTTCCAGGATTCTCTAACCACCGAATGTTTGAATATTGTTTTTCTGTCAAAAAAATCACACCAAGACCAAGCGCTATTACCAAAACCAAGACCAAAAAAAATGGCTCTGAAGGATATACTAGTCGACTCAAGAGCACTGACTATGGCAGATCTTTAGACCAAGTTATGTCCGAAACTCTTTAAATTCTAAAAGGATTAAACAGACCCTTGATCCTAAAATATATAAGTGTCCAGATCTTTCTGGAAGTTTGGGCTCACCTTGGCAGAGTTTTCTTTGCCAAAACAAGTGCAATCCACACCACCCTTCAGCTATTCAAGAAGGGTGAGCAGCGAGGTGATAGCTGGGAGCGCAGTGCGGCATGACGGTCCTTTCAGCGCCCTTACGTAGAACAACTGCAGACAAGGCTTCAGGCTACTGTAATGACAGAAGGGAATAGTTTAAGTCCCAAATCTGACTAAAAAGTAGGAGAACATATAAGTGGAGGAAGATCACCTGGCATCCTGCACTAAGCACAGAGGACAAGCCAATACAAATCTAAACTTATAATCTTACACATGTTTATCATCAGGCCTAGTTATGTGATTATATTTCTGTTAGCYAATTAGCGATATCAAACGATTCCCTTGTTAAGAGGGGGAACCTATGCCAAAGCTCTACTGAGGAATTTACAAATGGGATCTTACAAAGTATATAGAGAAAGGCATTACCTATCCAAGGTGACCTCAGGGAGTTTGATGAATTATTTAAACTCCTGTTTCCCTCCAGCCTGCTAAAATTCTTTGTTTCTGGAGAAGCCCCAAAAAAACGTAACACAGGCAAAATGGGAACTTTTTTCTTTAGTWAAAGGAGGAGTTTTCTTGGGGAAGGTGTCTGATTCCAAATATCTTTTTACAGTAGATGAGCTAGCAGGTAGTAAGACAGTACATTTGGGAGATACTGTTTGTTTAAACTACTGTATGGCTTGTGTTTACCATCTCAGAGAACACAGCATGTCTTATGATTTTAAAAAAAAAGTACTAAATTACAGATACACATTTTCATTCTAATGAAAATATCATTAGCTGTAAAAAGAAACAAAAAATACTAAACAAAGGTAAAAAGAACACTAGAAATTACCTGAGAAAGCAGTTAAAAACAAGAAGATCACAGTATGGCTGAAGTTATCATCATAACCTGTATGCCTTCTACAAAAGTCCAGAAAAGGGCGGAAAGACTGCTGAGAAAAAAAAAAACACACACACACAACTACTAACCTTGTATTTAACAAATCGGTTTAAGCAAGCAATTTGAGAGTGCCAATAATGAGAGCTATTGAAAGGGCATGGATGCAGGCATCCAAAGGATGCAAACATTAGAAGAGGATGCAAGAAACTGAACGAGTTGATGAAGCTCCCCTTCGCCCCCTGGTTCTGAGGTATTGCACAGTAAGCAGAAATAATTAAATTACTCATGGACATTTTTAAGGAGAGGGCTGTCAAGTGTTCTCACAATAGCACAGTCAAAACTGAAGCCTGTTTCTTTTGTGCAATGGGCAAATAGTTGTCTGAGAACAGACTTCTGCGACATGGATAAAGTTCTTTAACAGTCACTGACCCATCCTTTTCTTCCCTTTCATCTAGTATAGTCATGCAGTGCTATGCTATGCAAATTATAAGAATTCCAAAAGTAACCTTGACTTTCATGGAGCTAAAAACACCATCACAAATGCTTCACATCTTAGGAACATTTATATGCATAATTGTAACGCTGCTTTGTTTCAGAGCTTGGATGCAGGAAGTAATATGGAAAAGCATATTACCCATCACCAGCTGTATCAAAAGCAGCGACTCAAAGAGCCCGCTCTAGTATCCCTTATGTGGCAGATGAGTTAATGCATTTTGTCTGTCTAATCTGCTACCAACGTGAAGGTGAGTCAAAATAGTCAATACAGTAATGGCCTGCAGGGCACAAGTGTAACATTTCCCCATGAAAGATTTGAAATATTTAACTGTGGATAGTAAACCTGATAAATCTGTATTACTAAATGAGAACTCTGTACATAATACCCCAAACACTGTGATGGCATCAGTAGAAATAATATGTATAAACAGATTTTTTTTTTTTTTAGACTGATGATGGCCTCCCTTTCACCTGGTTTGGCTCCTGTACTCTCTACTACTATCCTTCCCCATCCTGAATAAGAATTTTGGATTAGACCATGCACAGCTCTAGCCGTGCACCGTCTTTCCTACCCCTTCCTCCAGTGGGCATCTCTCCTTGCTGCCTAGCCCTATTCCTGCATTCTCCCAGCTCCTGGCTATCAAAGGCAGCTCAACTTTATGCATCACAGTTGTCTGCTCCCATAGCTGCTTCACCCTCCACAGGCTCATTAACTTATTACACTTRTTACCTTACCTATTGTTCAACAACTGTCCTAGCTATATCCTCTACCTGCTCATTTCACTCTGAAAATTTTGCTTCTCCCAGCTCTTGTACTCTGCCTGCGCTGAGCTACGATGCTGGGTTCTTACCATGTCTTCTTTGGTGGCTGGACTTCCCTTCTTCTTAGCATCTCCTCTCCTTTCCAGAAAATAAAAAGGGACTTTGGCCATTTATTGGTCTGGGATTTGCAGCAGGTTGTCAGCATCTCGGCTGGATGAATAGCTATCAAAAAGTCCCACTCAGTGAGTCCAACATGTTATGAATACATGTGTTTTCAGTGTTTTCAACTGCCAGCTGTGCATCACTTCCACAATATATTGTGAAAATATCACAGATATGTCTGGGATTCACTGTAGATGAACACAAAGTCATGTCTAGCTTAATACTCACTTCTCTCTGCAGTCAATAACTGCTATCTAAGGAAGGCACAAGAAGAAAAGCTTATAGTGATATGGTTCCTGCCACAGTTTCCATCAATCTACAGTTCACGAACCTCCTGATTTTATTTCTTTTAGTTTAGCTAATCACATCCAAAACCAGGTGACCTATGAATCTGCATGAACTCCTGTGGCAATTATCACAAAATATCAGTGTCAGCAAATAATTAACTCAGTTACCACTAAGTAGAGCAAGTCACTGCTTTTTCCTCCACTCTCTTAATTGTAAACACAGTCCATTTATGAGTTACCTGAGGCTATGACTGCCACATTTTATCTTCACTCATATGTTCAATAGCTTGGGATGTATTATGCTAAATAGATAAAATGTTTTGAAGAAATCTGTTTGAAAAAAACAACAACACTCAAATATATAACTGAAGGGTGGGGAAATAAAAAGAGTGTGAATGCAGAGTTTGGTAAGATTAACCACTGCAGCACTAAGTTATAAGTGCAATAAAATGTTTCAAACATGACATAATAAAGAAATAAACCTAAAAGGGTACATACAGCACTTTAAAAGCCAGTGATGAGAGAATCCTTCAGAACTTAAAGAGCACAAGCCTAAGTTAAGTTGAAAAAAACTCCACTTAGTATCTATTCTTCAGAAGAAAAAGAAAAGCAGGGTTTATCGAAAAAGATCAAAACATCAGAAATATTTATGTTGTTAATATCAACCCAAGATAATGGATTCAGAAAAACATACTGTACTTGGAGAAACAAAGTTCAGTTATCATCTTAAATAACACCAAAAAAGGCATGCAGCATATTTGCATTTACACATATAAACAAAATGTATTTTAGAAGTTATGTTTCTGGAAATATTTGCATTATAATTTATGTTCAACTATACTACAGGAAAAAAAAAAAACCCTTTAACAAAAAAATTACTTGAAAATTGACAGAAATTGGCCATAATAGAAAAAAGTAAAGGGAGGTGAAAACGCAATTTTTAAGTAGGTGCCATGTTATCTGATACTTTTGGCTTAATATTTTACACTCTTTCCTGTCATATTCTTACAGAGAAAAGGGAAATAAACCAAAAACATTTGTAAAAATCTTGTGTTTTAGAATGCATTCTCTCTTGCAAGACTCATATGGGATATACTGGACCTACCTGTTATATGACAGACTCCAGCCCTAGTCATGGAAATTAATATTCCTAAAACATTGCTTTGGTAGCAGCCCATACTATTTTAAAGCTTTTGTCACATGCCTGGCCCTCTGATCCATCCTGCTTTGTACATTGAAGGTTGCTGAAAGGAAATCTTCTCAAGCTACGGTCATATGACTCTTCCTCTGCATGTGCGGGAGCTAAGAGCACCAGGCAATTGCTTCACAAAGTGGAAGAAGAGAATGTTTGAGTGCTGGGAAGAGCGTATCTTGCATTTATCGATGCACAGACTGGTTGTAGGGGTAGGGTTTTTGACAAAGCTGGTGAAGCTGTATCTGGGATATTGAGCTTAGTTTGGTGTGCTGTGTGTTTTAAAGGAAGGAGTTTATGACTGGAATTTGAGATGGGAGGCTGAGACTCCAGGGAACAGTGGGGAAAGGGAATGAAAGAGCTCAGAATAAAAGGAGCTTAATGAGATTGCCACTTCCTTTTGTAACCAATCTTCTCCAGCAGCACGAGTTAGGGCTGCCACTTTTTATAGAAGACAGAAATATCAGCATCACAAAATAGCAATGAAACAGTGGCTCTGCTGAGCATATAAATAAAGCTCTTTGAAGACTGCCACACAACAAAACCACAAACTAAAAGCTTTACTCTTAAAAAATTTCAAACATAGAATAGAGATTATATTTTGCACTCTAGTTGCTTACAAAAATTTCCATATTTTCCTCAAAATTGCACTAGTCATTGGGAAAAAAAAACCTGTCTGGCTTTTTCTTTACCTTCACAACACCTATGCAAAGCTTTCACACATTGTGGTATGTTGAACTGTGTGCTAAAACAGTCATATTGCATTACATACCTCTCAGCTTCAGGGCTTAAGAATGCTCCTAGAGTATTCATTTTTCCTCTCCATAAATTAAAGAGTTGTTTCCTTGGAAAACAAAATATAGAACTACATGATAGACAGTGAAAATTTAAAAATGCCATAGGTTAAAATTTGGAGAATTTGACACTGAATACTTCAGCAAAGCTGCATATTGGCTAGATTTGTTAATGTCACAGGCTTGTATCCTTAATGGATTTCTCTTCCATGATCTTCTCCAGTCCCTACCTAAATTCATGTAAACTCTTGGCATCCACAACATCCTGTGTTGACAAGTCTCAAAACTCCTTATACCTTAGACCTGCCTCCTTTTATGTTAATTTGGTACTCTTTGTTCTTATGTTAGGAGAGACAGTGACTGCCATTACCTATGCACTCTATCCATTTCAGTCAGGATTTTATAGATGACTTTCATGTCTGCTGCTAGTTCTCCAGACTGAAGAATCTCAGTTTACTTGTAATTCCTTGCATGCAAACCACTCCATAGATTTGAACATCTTTTTTGCCCTTCCCCAAATTATTTCCTGTTCGAGTGTATCATTTTTTAATTAGGGTGACACAGTATTTAGTATTGTAGGACCGGGATAAACCACAGGTATATCCATTAGCACAATGGTAGGATTTTTTTTGGTTTCTATTCCACTTATAATTATTCCTAGGKTTTTTTTTCCACAGTAAAAAACATAGTTTTCTTCCCTCTTCTCCCAGTCCAGCTCTGTTGAGATTAAAAGCACTATGATGGCTGCTGGATATTCTCATATTACTCTGCTGTGACCAGACACTGCACCAACACAAAAATATCAGCCAAAAAACAGATATTGAAGAGTGCTATAAAGCTGTGATATAAAGATATCACAAGATATAAAGATATAAAGAGTGATATAAGGAGTGAAATAGCTTCTTTAGAATCTAGGTTCTCAGATACAAATTTGGCTGAAAAATGTTTTTGATACATGCACACAAACACAATTGCACAGCTCATACTATTCCCATTCCATGTCAAAACCTCCATGACTGTCAGTTTTATTTTTCACATGTCTAGCCTCTGGCAACAATAAGATTTTAAAGAACTGTATACATCTAATTATCTGCCTTGAACTGATAGATGTGGGGGACAAAATCTCACCAGGTATTCCAGGTGACTTCACTGACTCCAATGATTCTACACTGTGCAAACAATTTGGCCTCGTATATGCCATTACAAATATTTAAGTACATTATTTTTGAAAGGAAAGATTATGAACATTTTGAGTATTCTGAAAAGCTCAGAGAGAAATAAAGGGAAGTGGTACGACAGGCAAGAGAAAGAGAGAGAGCACATCCAATTACAAACGTCAAAAGAATTTTAACGCTCTGCTTTCAACTGCTAAAACTGCTTATGTATTTGGAAACCCTGGCTGAAAACTTGTCTACCCTCCTTTAAAACCTGTTAATTAAATGGTACAGGTCTCTGACTTCACTCAGATTTCACCACATTTTCACTTCTTCCTAATGGAAGTATATTTAAAGCTACTTTTCAGCCACATTTTTCAAAAAGTATCTGAGCATGAAAAGCATACATTGGCAAATAAAAACAACTCTATCTTTTCTTCCACTGAGGTAATTATAGTTATTTTCCAGATTTTTAAAAGTTTACAGTTTAAAATGACAAATCTACCTTTAAATAAACACAGATGACACTGTYCTACATTGAATAATGCAACTACAAAAAACACAGACTCATTTTAAACTGAATCTTAAAAGGTCACATTTGACTGACTGTTATACAGACTCACAAGTTCTGATGTGTGTAATGTGCTGAACTATTTCTTCAAATTCTTTAGATTTACAAAATAACACAAAAGCAAACAGCCATGTCAGAACGACAGTCTAAGGTCTATGCAGAGAATAAATTTGTTTGTACATTAGTAATTCATTGATATAGCGTGAGATTTTGTCATTTGATATTTCCCTCTTACCAGTGTACCAGCAGATAGATTTACAACCTGTTGCAAGATTAAAAGCGTCAAATAAAAATTTTGCAGAATTAAAAGTTTCAAATGAAAATTTGTAGATATAGTATATTATCTGCATAATGAAATATCTTAACATGTGTATTGCTCACAGCAGATTATATCCTGCTGATTAAAAACATTTCCTACAAAAGATGAGCTTTAATTTGTTTTAATTAGAGGGCTACTGAATAAGTCAGTCCTGTGTTTTTCTACTGTGGCAATACAATTTAAACAGAAATGATTGGGGCTACATCCCTGACACATAATATGCTCTAGTAGGATTTTAAGCCTTCCAGTTTGCAAAATATAGTAAGAATCAAGTAGAATGTGTCTTTCATAACATGATTATACTAATAAGTCTTAAGTATGAATACACAGTTGCTCTAAGAGTACCTACATCTATGCAACCACATTTTAAAACAACATCTGCTCACTTTAGTATCTTTGTCATATACAAACTTTCGTTTATTGAACTTTGCCAGCCTTACACTAATTTCATTTATTTATGGCATTGTTCCACATCTTCCTCCAAATATTGTGTTAGACATTGGATAACTCACTGATTGATAACAGCCAGTGTATCAGACAGACTTTGAAGACAGGTCTCCTCTTCTGGCATTTCTTCTTGGGTGATTTGGGGATTCCCACAACACTTTCTACCTCAGCTTCCCACTTGTGAAGTGTGGATAATGATTCTTTCCTCCTGGGTAAACAGCTTGGTATCTACAGCTGAACAACGTAATATAAAACAAGCTGTTATCTCACTTTCAAATAATTCTTATTTTCAAAATAAATATCTTTGCTCTTTTATCTGTGAAGGAAATCAGGATTTAGAGATGAATGGCAGTGAAATGAGCTAGCTTCTTTCCTTAGTTACACACTTGGAGTCCACAATAGCAAGAGGGATGCAAAGGTACAGGTCTGCAGTAAGATGGGGGCATGGCAGAGCATAGCTCTTCCAAATCAAAAATCTCAGGCCTCTTAGCTAGGAAAATTTTTGATAAATTTATTGTTACTATAATGAAAACAAGCAAAAACACTGTGTAAAGACAAATATAATTTAAATTAAGGATTTTTAAAATTTTTCATTGGAAGAAAAATGTCAAAAATTTAAATTACGAAGCTTCAAAAAATCAGGGTGTTCACAGTCTCGCATATTAATCTTGCTGTTATTGGTTATAAATCAGCCATAAAATAATATTAAGAAATCCCAGACCTCTCACATAATATGTAGGCATTTAACATTTTAAACATTGAAACATTCTGATTATTTCTGAACTTGTCTTTACTTGACAGAAATTTTTTAAGCACAGTTCCTGATTATCCTTAATTTTCCTTGATWTAGCTAACTATAGTCCAGGTTGCTCCATTTGCTAGTCTTTCAGTTGCATAATTGAGGTTCTAGCTTGTTTGGTTTCTTTTTCCTAATATCTGCTCAAACACCCTCACACGTTCACAGAAATGCTCCATGAAGTTTATGTCAACATTAGGAAAAAAAAAAACTCCTTTTCAATTAAAAGAAGAAAAAAAAAAAGAAACAGATTTAGGCGAGCAGAATTTAATAACCAGTCTGGAATTTTGCCAGGATCGATTGATATGTCTGTGTGAACAACAACTTCTTTTTTTATTTCCCAACAGCAAATCAGCTGGATCTGATGTTGGATGTCTTAGCAAAAGACAGCAAATCTAACTGCAGAGCAGCGACAATGATTCACAGCTAAATGAGGAAGAAAAGTTCATCTCCTGCTTCTAGATCATCCTGTAAGATAGCAAAACTTTCACCAGGTATTGACTTGGTTTTATCCTATTTTATCAGGAGCTTTGACTAGAAAGCATGTAGGTATAACATTTCAGATAAAAATCAGATACCACAATAAGACTCTGCAAACTGTAACGATGTCGAGTCCCTCAAGTCTCTAACAAACATATTTGTGACTGACAAGCTAGGCTTTTGGAGATTATGAATTTGGGTTTGGTTAGAGGTGATAATTAAGGAAAGGTCTTCGCTGAATGGGTCTGAAAGCTTTGTCAGACTTAAGATGGTGGAAACAGTGAGACTGATTTATACAAGATAGGTGCTGCTTTTTCATTTTGCTTTTTTGTTTAACATCAGCAAAATAAAAAGGAATAGAAATACTCTTTTTTTTCTGAATTCATCTATGTATACTATAGTCACTAACCTAAAAAACCCTACAGCAACATACGCTGTAGGGAAAGCTGCAAGCAACCTCAGTATCACTACACAAATTTCAGTAAAAAAATCTGTTTAATAAAAACTCAACTATGGAAGTGACATGACTGAAAAAGTCAGTCCTATTTTCATTAGAACAAACTTTAAACTCTGTTAAACTGAAAGTCTGGCAGCTTCTGTTGTCTCACTATTGCTCCAAAGCCAGGTTTTTAGCTGATTTTATTTGCGTCCTAACCAATAACTGTGGTATGCGCTAATGATGCAGAATGGGAAGTGCTAGGCTGCTACTTCTAGAGAGAGCAGAGCAGCATGTTCATAAGAGGCTGCAGGTATTTGAAGAGCCAGTTCTTCCAGTTCTCAGGTGCTGGTTTGTTGACATTATTCTTTGGTTTTCCACATCTTGTGTAGTCGGAGTTAGACAAAAAAGAACATTTTCCTTTATCTTTTCACGTCTTCATCAGCATTCACCATGTCATTAAAAATATACCCCAGCCAAAACCTCACCCTTAGTTTTCCATTCAAAATAGGACCTGATTAATGTTTTACTTGCCTATTTGAGCAAATTGTTCCAGCATATATTAGTGCTGGAAAATCAATGTTGCTATACTCTGTTCCTCTTCCCCCAACAGTTTCTATCTCCATCCCTTTGCAAACGTTTCACTACAACAGTAACGCAATAGGCCATTTTGTGTTCCACCTACCAGCCACTTTAGGGTGTGCTATTTGGAAGCAAAATACATCTGTAACAACTGGTTCAAAATTTGCAAGCATTTTTCTCATTCCACATGAGGATTCTTTGTGTCCTCATGATGATTTCTTGGGTTTGTAAACAGGAGGGATGAGTTTCTTGGTCTGTAAATGGGAACTAGTATAGATCCACTTTTCCAAGGTGCTTTAGAAATTTTCTAAGAAAGTAATTTATCAAAATCAATTTCTACAGGAGATAGCAAGTAGTTACATCAAATACCACCAAAGAACAAGAGGATACATGCAATATAGACACTTTTCTTAGCAAGTAGTGATGTAGATATTTTAGTAACAGACTATTGCCAACACAAACCAAGTGTTACAAACTAAAATCTATCAAGTGAACACACAGCAAAATTAAAAATGAGCTAGTTACCTTGACTCCCTTTATAAACAGTGGAGGGTGAAGAAAAAAAAAATACCAGCACCTAGGCTGGAAAGATACCTAATCTTAGGAAAGATACCTAACATCAAATCAAGAATGCTGTAAATGTTTTTATATGTATATAAAATTGTGTAGCTGACTAACTCTGATGTACACATTACATCACAACTAAATGAATACCACAGACGCTCAGATTTTGATAGAAGAATCCATTCCATGTAACTTATTAATGCAAGCACAATATTCTGGGTGAAATCCTAGATATTTGAAGTTAATGGGAATTTTATCACATACTTCAGTGTGACTGAAATTTTACTGTGTTTCAAGAATGCAGAAAGTTGTAAACAGCTGTAGTTTTTGTTATTCACTGAATGACAGATGGAAAAGTTACCTACACTTCAGAACTGTTTGTGAACACATAAAAGAAATTGTTATTGCTATGTTCAGATAGTCATCAGACTAGGTGTTTTTACTAAGGTTTCTCTCATAAGTATTAATTTGGCATTTTAATTATTTTTTCTACTACTGATATTAATTGTTTTCTTCTTTCCATGTGGTACAACTGGGAGTCTGTGTCAAGCTGATTACACATTTTCAAAAACTGAAATCACAAGAAAGATAACCTAAGTTAAATAAACTCAGTGTGTATATAAACTTTAATGAAATTTAAATTACAGTTAAGTTGTCAGAGATTAAGGAATAGTTTTTGTCTTCTACCTAAGTATTAAAAGCAAAGCTGCTTCTGCAGTTCAGTTGATCCACAGTATTTCACTAAACATCTGATTTAATCTGTTCCTGTAATTAATCTAAGTGATTTTAATTAGTACCATCTGTAATGCAATTTGTAAACAGATTACTTCTGTATATATGCACACACAAGATAAAATGAGGATTATCAACAAATTTAAATAAATTCTGACTGTCAGTTTGGGGGTTTTTTTCCCATAACTTTGTGAACCTCAGCTTAAATCAGATGAGGGACATAAACTAGATGAGATCTATCCTGACCTCTTCCTGTTTATAACTGAGCAGCAAACCAAACCTAAAAATGAAAGAAAAATTGGACAAACACTTTTTGCTTAATTGCATAGGATTTGTGATGGCTACTGCGCCGACTTCTCTTTCGTAATGACAATAGCCAGAATAGGAGTTCTCATCTTAAAGACAAAGCATAATTTCTGTGACCTCCCATACTTTAAAAAGACACCTTTTAACCTGGGAAAATGGTTTGAATTCTCAAGGTCGGTTTTTCCAATTAGGAAATAGAAATTGCTATCATAGAAAACAAGCATGGAATTCACCAGCATTACACACAATTAGAAGTGGAATACACACAAGCTTTAGTAGTAGCTGAAGTCTCGTTCTTAACTATATCCCTTAAGGCTCGCTTGTTTTGCCTGACACTATAATTAAATGAATGTGTTACATATTCTGTCTACAAAGACTGGTTCCCAAATACAAAATACAAGAGCCTTTCTATAAACTTCATTTAGGTTTCAGAGATCCCTAGTTCATCTGCTTTTATCAGTCAGATGGCATCTGTCATGTAACTGGTGGCTCAGTCCAAGATTCAAACTAGTGTTGTCAATATTCATGATGAGTTTCTTCTATCCAAAGGATTTCAGACACATTTCACCAATTATTATGTGCAACTAGTTCCCATCTGCAACCAACTTGCACAAGCTTTTTAACCTATAGAAATGTAGCTTACTTTTTATTTTGTAATGAAAGAATGCAAGTTACTATCCAGCACTGGCCAAATTAACATTCATAGCAAACAGATTTAACAGAGCTGATAATCTATCTTCTTATTTTATCAGTATCAGAAAGATTTTTTCCCCCTCATGCCTGACTGATAAATAAGGAGAACTAGAAAAAAATATGAGAGGATGTATATTTATATTGTACGGTATATAGTAAGCATTTGCTTACCAGATAGCAAGGTAGGTAGCAAAACAACCAGAAGAAAAACATTCATTTTAGGTAAACAGTTGAAAGTTTCAAACCAAAGTGCATGGTGCAGATTTCATTGTTTGAACTACTGTTAATGGTATATTGTTGTCTGACAGACCTTTGGTTTTTGTTTCACTGAATTTAGTGGTAAAGCAGTTACAGTAGCTGTTTTGGGAACCATGAAATTGCTTTCTCATAAAAAGAAAGCTTAAGAAAGAACAGTGGAAACCTTCAGGTTCACCTGAGGAATACAGCTGAAAATTATATATAAAGACAAACTATTCTGAGAATTTTCCTCATAGAACTGTTAAAACTGAAAGGATGTGTGTTATGTTCCCAAAAATCAAACTTCTCTCTATGCTTAGGTCTTGGATAGCCAGATGCAGCTCTCCTGAAAACTGTCTTCCCTTGCATTGGAAGAAAATTGACCCATCTCTCCTGGGATATAAATTAATACACTAAATCTTCAAAATAATAATAGTAAAACCCACAAAACCCCCACAACACTTCTTACTCATTTTTTTCATGAAAAAGACCTATTTTTTTTTTTTTTTTTTTACTAGTAATGATTTCCCTTAGAATCTTGATCCTTGAACTCTTGATCCCGCATAAATACCACATCCTTTCAGTAGGTCTTATTGCCAGTGCAGGGTTCTACCCTTGCAGAACAACTCAAAGTTTTGAAATGAAACATCAGGCACAAATCAAAGTAGTAACAAAAATACAGACTAGCTATAAATGGAGAAACAGCTGTTCCTATAAAATGTTTATGAAGTATTGTTTAATTTTCTAGCTGGCAAAGATACTATTCTAATTAGAACTGTTATTATTGATTTTGTTTATTACAGAGTGTCTATGAAAAACTCTGAATGAAGCCCCATTTTCCAAAGCACTGCACAAGATAGAACAATAAGTACCTCCCTCCCCCTAGTCCACTCCCAAAAATGTTTTTACCTTAAGCAAACAAAAAAATGTTCAAAAGCCATTATTCTGGCTTTCAAATAATTCTCAAAAAAAGTCTAAGATACAACTAYGTGGATAAATTATCAGAGACCTCCTACCAGAGAAAAATTATCTGGAAAGAATGGATTATACTGATTAGCCATTTCAGCCAACGTAAATCAGTTTACTGAAAACATATCTATAAAAGTTCATTTAAGTAGCTGTAAACAATAGTTAAAAGAATTCAAATTATTTTAAGGCAATACAATAATACGTATATTAATACTATCTATTAGATCTAGGCATGGTGCTTGAATAGTTTTGTCATGACTGGTCCACAGCCTGGCTTTTTACAAATTTTCTCTGCCTTTTCTGAAGCACAGACGTTACAATAACACATAGGTAATATTTTAATCCCATTAGTCAAAGAAAAGAAACAGCACTTTACTTACTAGTTCTTATTTTTCCTCTTTTGTCTTTTGAAATTGTGGGAAAAGAACTGAGGATTTTTTTCTGTAGGGAAGCATTATAGACTCAGATTAATTCTACCTAACTTCAGATATCTCATTGTACCAGCTATTTAGGAACTTAGCTGAGGTCCCATCCACAGTGAATGGAGGCTGTGCACTGATATTCATTTATTGCATCTACACATTCACCATTTTGGGTCTCTTCAAGGCTAGACTTAAATGCCGAGCCTGCATCTGTCACTCTTACCAGGATATTGGAACCAGTATCTCAGATCTAAGGTGCTAATAACTAGACTCCCTTTATTCCTGGAGAAAAATAGCAGGTAAGTCATCAAATCCAAAGCACGTATCTAAAATAGGGGAGATAAATGGTGCTCTGAAACTGCCTATTTTTCTTCACTGGTGACAAAGGTTGATTAACACAAATATAGATATTTACATAGATATTTGCAATGGGAACAAAAAAAGATAAAAATAAGCCGTACCCCACAGCACAAATTCTGTGCAATCCTTCTAAATATCAAGAGTACTACTATAATGGTAAATTATTACTATTATAATTGAAATGTAAGATCACATCTGAGCTGCGAGTTTTTCACACAGTTTTGCCTTCCACTGTCTTGGCTAAGAATGATCCAGCTAATGCTGTTGGCAAAACATTGTAGATGATGGGTATTCCAAGTGTAAGGGGAAAAACTAAGAAAGTTCCCCATTGTTATTTCTGTATCGACTTTTATTCTTGCAGGAAGAAGGAAAGCTCAAAGTTGACACTGAAAAGATCCAAAACTGATCTTTGTTTTTTCCCACCCAAACCTAACCTAAATTGTTTATTGCTGACACTGTAACAAACAAACAAAAAAACCCAGGCACATGCAAACACATTCAAAGAAATTTATACCTTAAGGAAAACTATTACTTTTTTCCTTGCCTTTCCTCACACTAAAAGGGCCAATTCAGTATTGGAAAGGAAAATCCCTGTCTATTCTGAGGAAAAGATAGTGACTATTTTTCAGTTAATAAATGATAGACTTTCTTATTCTTACTGCTAGTTTCTCTTTTCAGATTGTCAGAAAATAACTATAAAATACAGTGTAAATGTGATCATATAATCCTTAATTATCTGGATTAGGTGAAACTGGATCATGTCCACAATAACAATAAGTTACACTAACAATGATATCTGATCAGCGAGACCCATAATGTTGGAAAATGCTGTCAATATAATGAGAATGAGAATATTGTACAGAAGACACTTGAATGACCTTAATGCTTGTATTTCTAGAAATGGATGAACTGTATTCATGTAAAGAGCAGTACCACTCCCATAGGAAACTTGGGCTTTAATTTGGGAGCTCCTTTCCCACCGGAAACAATGCAGGAGACTAAAGTCTATTTTATATTAGCCAAACACACAGTAATTATGAGCAATCAATATGGTGTGGTTGCAAAAAGGATGTACACTCAGATATATTAGGCAAGTTATCTACATCCTGTATGTAACATAACAATAGATTTCATCTGTTCCTTAGTCAGACTTTAGTTCTAATCAATCATGTTCAAAAAATAAGAATATAAATTGAGAAAGGTGCTGGAAATGCTCTTAGAATGATTCGAGGAAGAGAAAACCTGTTTTTACAAGAAAAGACTGACAAAGTTTGGCTTGTTTAGCCTCTAAAAACAGAAGTTGAAAAGTGTAACGGGGATTAAGATTAGGGAAGATAAGAGCTGTGTAAATGTAAAAGAATAAGTGATTATAAATCAATTGGCCATGCATAAATTTAGTACGGAAAGTAAAAGTGAGACTCTGGAAAAGTCCTGTGAATAGTGGAAAAAAGAATCTCCCTGTTTTTATGACGGCAGTTAATCAGTTCATGAAATAGATCATTCATAGATTGTGTCCCATCTGCTAGGACAGGACACATCTTTCTGRGAATATTAATTTAGCTCACCATGCTGAATTTGTCTGCATTTATGAGCTTGCATTTGTAAAATCCTTCATATCTTTAAAATATGAAAGAGCCTTTATTCATTCGTCCTTTTGCCCAGCATCAAGGGTGAGACTGACTCCTGTAGCCAGCAGGAAGAGAGGGAACCCTCCACCCGTAAAGGTAGGTGGTCATACACCCGGTGGGCCTGAGGGGGAATGTGTGTCCTCTGACCTACGTGAGGGAAAGGCACAGCGTAAATATATTGACTGTTGAACACCAAAGGTGGGCTTGACAAACGGTCTAACCTGACACAGGAAAAGTTACCTTTACATGTCCCCTTTCCTCCCTGGAATAACAAACCTGGGTTGTGGGCTTTGCTGTAGGCATTATGTGGTTCACTTTTAAAACTGAGAAGGAATTTTTCTCTTAATGATAGAATCGGCCTTAAAAGGCCTTTTTTTGTTTTGACTTATCTCTCAGCAATGTAATGATTACGTTGTGGAATCTATGCTGTTGTAACTTGGCACGTATCTAGTGCAGGCAATTCAGTAGAAGATCTTATTATCTGGAGTTGCTAATTGTACAGATTAGCATCTTATCTTACTCTCTTATCTTACTTAAATAAAAGTATAAAAAGGCTGGAGCTCTTGATATCCAATAAAATTAGAAGAGATTCGCCAATCTTCAGCTGTTTATCTCTCATATGAAGGTCACCCTTACTAGGATAAAGGGACCAGAATAATTTTATTCTCAGGGTAAGATCAGTTTGTCTCTACGGGGTACAAGTACATAGCAAACATGACCTGGTCTGAGTGAATTATCCTTGGATAATCTGAGATGCGCTGATAAAGCAGCAGCCTAAATAAACCCCATTGTTATTGTCAAATTGATCTTCAGGCAATCAGTCTTTGGAGGATAAAATAACCATTTTAATGAATTAACAAGCTGCCTCTAGTATTGAGAAGTAAAAGGTATTTTCTCCTAGCATCAAAAAGATTGGCCAGCAAAAGAAAACTCTTCTACTGATAAATGGAAACGCTGTTTCATTTTTAGTTCCCTCCATCTTCATTATTCTAAATACTGAAGTTTCATTATTTTGTGAACTTCCTTTTGCTTCATTTGTAAAAGATGCTATAAAATTGATTTACCAAGACAATTTTCTAGCCTTCAGCCCAAACCATTTTCAGGAGTTTATTTCCTTGTTGGAGATTCTTTCCAGTTCTATTACAGAAGAGGATTTTTTTAAGCAAACGCTATCCAGATCTAAAACCTAATGTCTAGAGATCCAAACCAAACAGTAACTCTCATTGCCTGTTAATTTCTACTCCTTCCTTGCCTTTATCTCATAGAGTTAGCATGTGTTCTGAGGGAACGTAAAGTTACRTAACCGGGTTTCAAGGAATTTTTATGCCAGTGGCGTTCTTTTGAGTTTGTCTGCAGTAGCACATCACGTTAGAATAGCAAGTACGTTTACTCCCTCCCCCCCTTTAAACTTTCTACCTGCTTCATGTAAAAGCTGGTGATGTCCATTCGCTATTAATTTGTAAAGAGCCAGCCACAGCCTTTCGGCATCCCCAAGCCACAGCTGGCACACTGACAGATTTTGTATTTCCTGAAGCACACCATAGCGTGGCAGGCTAGAGCCATCACTAACATGAGCTTTCCTGATTAGGGCAGAGGAGCAGAAACCTTAGTCCTTTCCTGCTCTAATCGCACAGATTCAAGGCTTCACACTTACCATTTGAGCCAAGGTGCTTGTATAATATCTTTTGTGAGAAAACATACCTTTAAAAGAGAATTTGCCATGTGCTGTACCTTCAGGTCACAAACATATTATTAAAGCTAGAGATTTCTAAGCCTGGATAAACTTCCATCATTTCGACCTATATGCAAACTACAGGCACTGAAAAGATGAACATTTAAAAATGTGGAGTACATCTACACAGAAAAGCCCAAACTATCCATTAAATTGTGTGCACTCTTCCAACTACAGAGCAGGCGCTCTCTCCCCCCAACCACAGATTGCAAAACTTTGAACAACTGTAAGCAAGAAAATTACCAGCAGTAATGGTGTCTTACTGCTTCGCTACTATGAATAAAAAAAATATCAAGAACCAGATTAAATGCTTTGCTGTAGTAAGACTGGGTTTGAAGAAAGATGGAAAGACTTCTGAAATGTCAGAGCACTCTCAGAAGAAATTTTGCAGAAATTTCTTCGTAATACAATGAAGAAAGAACTTTGCATCCATTTTGCAGTAAGTAGCAGCAGCATGGGAAAAGCACCACACTAGTTTCTGTATGGTGATCTACAAGAAAAAAATATATAGTGCTAAGATCAAAAAGTTTACTTTCAAAAACAGGCATAAAAGTTCAAAATCAAAAGAAACAAATAGAATATACAATGAATTGAAACCGAAGAATAAGCCATCCCTATTTTTAAAGCAATATTAAACAGAGAAGGAAATTCAATAAAACTAGTATCTCTGGGATCAAGGAATTTTATTTCCTTGCCAGCTGAAAAATCTTACAGCATCATACAGACTTGAAGTGCATTAAAATACACAACTCTTGCTTCCTCTAAAAATATGTGGTTTTGAAAGCCAGTAAATATCACAATTGTGAAATAATCTTCAGTTTGAAAAAAACCCACAGTTTTTAAATAAAAATTATTTCCTCCTTTTCATTCAGCTCTATTTATATGTATATTATACAATGACATAATGCTATAGATCTTGTAAAAGTTATTTTTATATGTGAATTACCAATAGCTTTCTGCTTTTGGTGTGTTTTGGCTTTGAGAGAGATGGGAGAAGGAGAGGAAGGAAGGTTATTCTTGGTTTCTTTTATTAGTTAGCTCTTTCTGTAGAATTATATATTTTTTTAAATGCTGTCATTGACATAACACCTTATGAAGCATTGTGCTGTGATGTGTAACATCAGCTTGTATCAGTCACGCTGCATTGCTTTACATGCCTAGCCTAATGCGTCTCTGCGGAGTAACAGCAGAAACATCCTACATAACTGAGAACAGCAATAGCTTGCAAATGAAAATATTGTAAAATAATTTTTGTAGATAGATATACTGCTTGTGTAAATATACCCCAAATTCTGAAAGGTAACACCACTTAAGTGCAATTTCCCTGGGACAGCAGGAGGTTATCTGCAGTACAAATACCACCAGAAAACAAACCATTAGTCGAACTGTAGTAAAAGGAAGACTCTCCTGTGGCTATTTTAGAAATATCTGCATATTGAAAAGCAGCTTTTTACTGTTCATACAATCCTCTGATGGTCAATTATTTTGGAGAAAAAATGCTGCTCTTACAGATAAGTCTATCAGCATTTTGCTTAGAAAAGCTTTTTTTCATTTAACAGAAAATATGCTTTTTCTGTAAATTTGGAGATATAAGGAAAACTATTTTTGGATTGGCTAACCCTCTCTTCCCCTCCTCCTGTCCTCACAAGCTGCAACAGGGTTTATTTTTAGCTACATTTTTACATCCTCAGTCTACAGCAAAGGATATGATTTAACCCTTTTGTACTTACATATTTTCAAAGAAGGAGTAATTATTTTCTAGGCAAACAAGTTTTAGTATTTTATCTAAATTCCATTATACAGATAGCCAAGTTCATGGGCCATACTCTTCTTTCAGATGAATACGCACAGTCACTAAAACAAATTTTTAAAACAGAGATAAGTTACTGTCTTTTCTTTTAGTTTTGAAATGCTCTGCTTTGAAGTTGCATTACTGATTGTTACGGATTGAAACAACATTTGGTGATAATCAGTGACACGAGCAATGAAAAAGCTATCTTGAAACTCACGTTAAAACTAACAGACATGTATGAAAGGGACTATGTTTCAAAGGGTCAAATAAGTTCTTCAATGAGAAAACTACATATCAGTTTTCAGGACTTTATTGTAAATGAGGACTAGAAATTCTTTTGTAACACTGTTTTCCACAAACAGAGATGTCTCATTTAAGTATGGAGTTGTATAGAACTCTGTTTTATTTCCCTTCTCTGTTCAGGTTATTCCTTGTATGTTTATATTTATGTTTATACTTCTTATGCACAACTCCTGTTAATATAAAGCTGCAATGAAAGTTAAAAAATATCTCTGCTCCTATTAAACATTATAACATTATTGCCACTTGCAGTAGGCTGAAGAGTCTTGTCCTATCTGCTCAGCTAAACTAGACCTGAGCTAGTTTTCCAGCTCACTGTTAGCAAGCATGTTCAGGATTTTCCCGAAGTGCCATATGCACAATTAAATTTTCCTTATTCTCAGACTGCCCTCAGTTCTCGCCCATCCTACACTGTGCTCCAGCAAGGCTTTCAAGTTAGATGGTTATGCCTTCTTTCCCCGTTTTCTGAAGACAACTTCTCTTTTGGCATGAGAGAGAATACTGTTGTCCATAGTTGGACTGGGCCAACTTTGGCCTGAAATCTCTATATGAAAATACACACAAATGGCATATGGTAAAACTGGGTTTGGTCCCCTCCCCAAAGGCGAAAATGACAGTAACAGAGTTCAGAAGTGTAGTAAGTATGCTCCTATCCTCCAATCACCCCCCTTCCAGAGCATTTAACTTCCCATGATTAGCAGAAGTAATCATCTCTCTCTTTAGTAGTTTCTAAAACTTCCAGCACATTCAACAAGTTGATCTAGCTGACACATGCAGCTTCTCTGAGACTATCGCATTTCACCTCAATAAATATATATTCTTGTCTCCAAGGGTCGGAGGACTGAAAAATCAGTGTAACACTTCACCTCAAAGTAACTGGTGGACTGCACATCACTACTTTCCGTTCGTACAGAAAAATGGAAAAAAACCCCAAACTTCTAGACTCGACCTACAGAAGCACAAAGGATAAACTACATTGATAGGTACTTTTGGAAACAAGAAGTTCTTCTGTCTCTTGTTCTTATGTGGTACCACATCAGTCGGATGCGACAGTCTGCGTGAACGACAGACTGAAAGAGGGGGGGCTCTTCCCCAGGCACACCAACAGCTGCCCACTGCCATTCAACAGGACCGCTTGCACGCAGAAGTGCTCGCAGTACACAGCCACAGCCTGCGGCTTTGATCCTGTGACAGGGACAGCCACAGGGAGATGTTTAAGGTCTGCAAGAGCAGCAAGTAACAACAACCGTTCTCACACACAAGCAAAGTGGGCTGAAGCAACCAGGGAATTCAGACATACTCTTTAGTCTGAATTTGGACAATCTTTGCCCTTTGCACGAAGACAAGGAGCATAATAATTCTGCTATTTTAGATAGAGGTATTCTAGAAGCACTTGTGTTGTAGACACCTGTTCTGAGTGCGGATAATGCTATTGCTAAATACTTATTTACTATTCCATTTTTCATGGAGATAGAATTATGGTTATAGCAGCTAGAAATTTTAGCAGGCGAATTCTGTGATTATAACAATTCAGATTGTGACTGGCTTGGAAATACAGATTGTAATTTTTTTTAGGTAATTCAGCTGTCTTCAGTCAAGCTACTACTGCACCCGTGTAATCTGGTATTTTCATATACACTATATAATAAAGAGCTCACTACTGTTGCCAACACAAGCATGCAGCACTGCAGGTGTGCCTTGCCAGTGACAGAGATATTAGGCTCTTTTATCAGCTCATCGCTATTACTGGCACTAGCATTTGATCCTATCAGAAAGCAAGCATGTATGTGCATGTACACATAGCAACAGTGTTTCTTACTCCAACATACAGCTGTTTTTCAATCTTCATAAACAATCCGCACATTATTTTTCTCCATTTCATTTGCAGTTAATTAGATGTAGATAATAAATGAGTCCTGGCTGGGAGGAAGGGTGCACCCAGGGTTTTCCTTTGCCCATCATTCCCAAGCTGCTCTTTGATGCATTCCTCCATAGAGGCAAAACAACACAAATGACTTTTTTTTTTTTTACTTGAAATGTTATTTGACCTCTTTGCTAATTAGTGCATATAAAAATGTCAGTTTACGCAGGGGCAACAGTAACCCAACTAACAGCTGAATAACCAGAAAAATGTTACTGTGTTTTCATTCCAGTATTTTACTTCAGTATTTATTTTGTGTTTCAGTATATTTTTACTGTGTTTTTATTCTTCCCTCATTAATTCTTAACCAATTGCTTGTCATACTCTTTCTATCAATAGTTCATTGTGAAAGTTACCCCTTCCAACATGGCAGTTACTGTGATCATAAGGGATTTTCCTGGGTGGTCACCGAGGACAGCATGATTTCTTGTATACAGGCATAGCCTGGTATGCCCTGAAAATACATTCTGGAAAAGTGTGACAGTAATTTGACAGATAGTGGAGCAATTTTTCCCATAAGAAATCACATAATAGAGAGATGTTGTAAGGCAGAGACTTAAAAAATACGCAATTTAAATACATAGAAACAATATATTTTAGTATAAGATCTTTCCCATTCATACCCCAATAACATCACCCAAAAAAATGAGACTTCTACAGCATAAATGCAGAATAAATACAAGAAGGCTGCTGCTGCACAGCCGCAGACAGGATGCTCCATGAATTTCAACTAGCATCAGTGTAAAATGTAAATAACATATTACTGAAGAATTAAAAATACCATACTATATGCTGTATTTTTAGCAGTTTTTAACATATGTATTTTAGCATAAACTTTACATCCAGGAAGTTTTATGCAGTAAAGATGGGAAAATGGTACAGTAACAATGCAGAGTTTTTTTAAATGTGTGATGATGAAACTCTGAAATGACAGACAGACAGACAAGCAACTACAGTGTTATTGTAGTGGTTTTGGTTAAGGTTTACGAGTGATGCCAATAATAGCCAATAGTCTTCTCAGGAGAGAGAAATGTAGTAAGTGTGACCTGGAAAAGTCATTTTCAGTTATTTGCAATGAAAGGTGCAGAGAAATGTTTCTGAAAGTAAAATATTAGTTCTACTTCATTAGCATTTCATGGCACAACGTACACAGCTAAGAGGCATATGGCTTTTTTAGATGGTCTCAGACTCATTCATTCATTTTGTTCAAATACATGGCAATTTTTTCTTGCTGGTTCCTTCCCTCAACCATTAATATTCATATTGTTCAATTATTTGAGTCATATTTAATTTTAACTTCATGAATGAATGTTAGCTAGTCTTCTGTTTGTTTGTTGTTTTTTAGCATATGAACTCATAACTGGACCACTCAATGCATATTTTACCATGAACTTCAAAGTTTAATTTTTCTTCCACTGATAAAAATCAGAGCTAATCTCTGGAATAGCTCTACTTGTACTTCTGCATTCCCAAATCAGGCACTATATTGTTTCATCTTCTTTCTGTGGCTGGCCCAATGGCAAATGTTTTCTCCACAGTTACAGCATTGAACTCTAATTTTAAAAACAGCATTTCCAACGTCATCCGAAGACAATAAACAACAGTTAAGAAAGTTGGGGGATTCAGTAGTCAGACTTTGCATCAGAAGACAGATTTTCAAAATTTACTCAATTATCATACTGTTATTATTGCTTAATAAAATACTCTAAATTAATTAAATYCTAACTACTTCAGATGAAATACAGCATTTAATAATTTGTCAGGGATTTTTTTTTTCTGTTTTGACACCAGTTAGCTCAGAGAAGACACACTCCTATTTTGTGTGAAGTCTTTCTGAAATCAAATGGATTCTTCATTTTGTGGTTCCCAACTGAATGTATTCTCTATAAAATCTGTTTCTTAAACATGAATCTTGGGAGAAAGGTATTAGCTCAGTATATTGTAAAAACAAGGATTACTGGTGGCATTCCAATAATTGTTAACTTTCTTTGTTCCAGGCCATGTACAAATACAGAATACAATCATTTCTAATCTGAACATCTTTCAGATGAGAGACTTCAGGAAAAGAGAGTGACATATCTAAAATAATGCATGAAGTCAGGCATTGAACTGAGCATGCCAAGTCACATGCTGAATGCTTCAATCCCATGAATCGCCAGACTACCTTTCTTGGTAAGAAAAAGAAATAAATCTCTTTGAAGTATCAGAAAGTCAGCTTATAAAATCATCTGACGGTCTCTTTCATGTTTCCTCCCCATATGCAAGCTGGTTAAGAGAGAAGTAGACGCATATCAGTTATAGATGTAATGTGTTCATAAGCCTCATATTATTTTCTTTTCTCTTCAAGGTGTTGACCTAGCACTTCCTAATAATACTATATGCATGAATTAGGAATAGGTTGAATTAAAACATTCCATTGAAATGGATATAGGAAGTCTGTCAAGTCACAGACTACAGAAAAAAGGCATTCCTTTTCCTTTGAACCATGATGTGCATTTGGCTTGGATAATAAAACCATGGAAGCACATATCAAAGTACATTGCTTTGAGGGATAAGTACTCAGTTTCATATAACTTCTTAGACTATTTTTTCAATGAATTGGTGCAGCTACAGATGTGACTGCTTACCAGGAGCAAATAAATCTATTTCTGGTATGTTTTTAACACAAGAACTATCTGTTACACAGTGTAAGTGGAAGAATGCATAATCGACTTAACAGCAGATCAAGAACATTAGCATAGTACACACTTGAATAACCAGTGATTGAAAGGTTTAGTGCCTTGGGCCAGGGAAAATGTACAAACACTAAACTCTGCCAAGGATAAAACAAGTGACAAAGAATAATAGAGAGAAAATGATTAGGATTACTAAATGATTAACACTTGAATATTTAAAATGGATGAAGGCTAAACATCTGTTATGGAATATACAGATGAAGTACCGTTAGGGATAAGTAAGATGGCTAACAACACTGCCACAGTACGTTTAGGACACCTCCCAAATACAAGCTATTTATTTAAAGATAGGGTAAGACTGTGGACAGACACTGTTGGGAAGTGGTGACAGAATGTTACCTCTCCACCAGGCCTCCCTGCAAGGCACCCTGACACAGCCCTAACACAAATATAAGGCATGCAAACTAAGATGTGAACCCAATCTATGTCAATCAGAACGTGGTAAATGCCTGTCACTCATTTGGGTATGTAGCCTGTGATAAAGACACCTAAACTAACCCTGAATTTTAGGATTTATATTAGGATGTTTGTGTTAGGCTATTTGTAGCAACCTCACCACATAAGTACAGAAGTGTGAGCCAATTAATTTCGGCTTCCTTTTAATTTCCAGACCTACCTTTTTTGGTATAGTACATTCATACAGCAGGTAGGTTCACTTTGAGACAAGGTATTAGTGAAAGTTAACGAATAAAACAGAGAATCTAAAAATGATGAATTGAAAAGCTGCAGGSTCTTCACATACTTTTCATATCTTAGAAACCATAAAAATTTCACTCTTAGGTATCATAGTACATATCCAAAGCATTCAAAAGCTACCAAAACTATTTCTGGCCCCCAGGCTAACAAGATGTATTTACTATTTCTTTCCCATATGCTTTCATTCAGGTAGTTCAGTTCTGTGCCATCCATTCTTGTCATTTTTCATGATGTCCTTCCTACCTACTGCTCACCTTGATGATGGCTAAACTCAGGTGATAGTGTTTGCAAATGAACAGAACTACCTAGGAGGAATAGTAGACACAAGATATTTATTGCTGCAGCAATTTTCAAGTGATATTCACCTGCTATAACTCTGTAAAATTATTTTACACATAGCTCCCAAAGGAAATTGTCCTCAGTGAAGAATGTTTTGACATCAGACTTCAAACTTCTGCCTTCAGACATTTATAAGAATCATAGATTTGAAAATGAGAAGGGAAAGAATTTATAATATCTAGCTTGATTTCCTATGTATCAAGAATTCACCTAGAAGCTCTTGCATCAAGCATGAATTTATAGTCAAAGTAAAGCAAATGTTTTAAATCTGATCATGATTGAAAGAGTGGAAAAATGTCAAGAAATGGAGAATCTGTCATGCTCTTGCACTATTTTTCCAAATGATTTATTTCCCTCACTGTTACAAAAATGCAAGTTATTTTTAGTGTTTGACACAGAATCTACCTGTTTTTAACTGATGGCTTCCAGTCATTGGAAGCTGAATGAGACAAACATCTTAGCAACAGAAGAAACACTTCCTACCCATAGAAAGAACAAAAAGACTTTCTGCTAAAAATGCAAATGTTTCTAGAACATTTGAGGCAAGTAAGATGATCTACAGAAAGGCTGTGCAGCTCCCATCTCAGCAAGGTAAACGTTTAATTAGAGTGACCAGAGAAAGACAAGACTATTCAGGAGAAGGAAAGCAAAAGGGTAAAAGGCAGACTAGGCTACTCTAAAGCCATCTCTCAATATATGGAGATACTTTCTTGCAGGAAAGGGGAGATAAGGGAATTTACTATCCTACAGTACAGCAACAGAAGCAAGGATGGGACATGACAACACCTCATTGACCCCCGCGTTGTGCACTGGACCCAAACAGAGACTTTAATAATAGACTTCCACCTTCCCAGCATTGTCATGAAGGTGGGGTTGAATTGTCTTCAAAATGCTGAGATTCCCAATGCAGAAAGAAGTTTTCTTTTTGTGGAACAAGAGGGCGCAGGCACTCCTCCTCCTTTTCTTCCTTCGAAATGTACTGTCTCCTGTTAATGAGGTTAAAGGAGTAGAGTCAAAAATGCCAATTTATACCTAGAGTTTTAATGACGTTGCACCTTGCTGTCATGATGTTCTGCATASGACAAACTCTAAAAGGAGAGGGTCCTTGATATGAACAGGAACTGTGCAAAAAAACACCAGCAGAAACCATGTGCAGGCCCCAGCTTTTTCAGCAGCACCACTTTTCACTACAAATGAAATGCAGGAGTACAGTGGGCAGCTGAATTCTAGCACTGAAATGGAAAGCATTTACCAATATACTGGTCTTAAAGCAAATGATCAATACTTATTTGAACAGTAGGTCTTCATAAAATTAATAAACCTTAATTTTCATAGACTTGTTTCTGTTTTTAACAGCATCTGGGTTTTGTCCTGTAAGCCTTAATGAATGGAAATTCTTTTGTAATTTTTTCTTGGGCTGAATTTTTGCAACTGTTGTCACAGAATGCTACTGCTAGCCTTAATATTTGTAGAGCTGTTCCTCATTTCACAATTTAAAATTTATCATTAGTCAATTCAAAAAATGTTTACATCAAATTCATTAATGGCTAGAATTTGTAGTTGCACCTAGACTGAACGGTAACCAGTTGACTGCCTGTCACTAACATGTTTGTGAGGAAATTAGAAAGAAAAAAAAATCTGTATAGTTTATTAATGACAATTCTTATGACTGAATTGTTGACTGCTAAATTATATATAGGTACTGATGGAATTAAACAGAGAACTTAATGCAATCTAAATGTCCTGCCATTTTCCACCCTGCCTTTCCAAATTCTATTTAGTTTTTATTAGCTGAAATGTATGCTTTTTTTAATTTGCACTTGTGTATGTGCTGAGACACACACTTCTCCCCATAAAGCAGGAGAGTATTTTTTCAAAAAGAATAGACTAGAAAATTCTTTTTCCTTTCTCTTTTTGTATTTTCCCTACCTCTATAGCTGTTTCTGAATTGACTGATAGCAAGAATACAAGTTAGTCAGTTCTTTCAACATCAGAAGGCAATGCATGAAAGTTGTCAAGTTTTCTCTGATAATTAGTAACCAAGAATGAAAAACCATGTCAATACTGACTGAAATAATTTTATTACTATTATTTGTTATAAATGTGTGCCAAGTCATGTCATTGCTCATTTATAACTTCCCGTCCCAATTCTCTAATTCCCCTAATATCTAACTCTCTAATATATCTCCAGTATATATTATAAACAAGCATACAGTATATATAATTCTTTAAAAAACACTAACTTATAAATACTATTTCCCTGCTAACATCACACTGGAAAGTAAATAAGTGTCCAGACTCAATTTCCACACACCAAAAATAAGTTCATATGGTATTTTTAGGAGAAGGGACAAAAATATACTTGAGCCCTAAGTTCATTTTTAAACTGAAATCACAATACAGGATAAATATTTAAGTCTAACGAATTTGTTCTTGAATTTTTGTGCATAACAGCGTTGCTGTATTAAGGTAACTGGGAAGTAGAGACCAAGTTCTTTAAACTATTTATCTTTATCTTTAAAATATTGCAGAAGCAGAACAACATTAAATTTCAGCCACTTTTCATCACTTGTTGTCTGTTTTCTAGGAGAAGTCTCATATTTGCCTAATATTTACCTAATATTTGTAATTAAAATTTTACTTTATAATTTTCTTAAAATCACTTAACTTGTAAAGAGTTTAAGAGCAAATGTGCAAGTAAAAGATTGCTGAATTTGAACTAACCAGACTATCTTGCAAGGCAATGGTCAAAATTCAGGGGCAATTAGGCTTTCAGTTTAAACTGTTTTTCTTGATAGAGAAGCAATGTGGGGTTCTGAAGTGCTAGTTAGTTTGGCTAGAACTTTGTTCCAGCACTCTTACCGCTCATGTAATTCCTTCTTCAAGACCTTCTTCTGGAAGTAAAAACTCATTCAGCAAAATTTATTTCTAGACTATGTCTGCAGAGTACATAATTCAGAATTCCCTATGGCACACACACACAAAAAAAGGAAACATAAAAGAGTTTGTTTTGTTTTATTCTCAGTGAATTATTTTTAAAACTTCATGAATGTTGCAGACTCTGAAACTGTGATCTGATACCAAAAAGAGAAAAACCACCACTTTGGCTGTCATTCAGCTGTAAGGATAACACAGAGCACTGTAGAAGAAAAGGTCTGAAGGGAGCAACAGCCTCAAAGACAAAAATAGCTAACAGGGCCCGTATGATTTCTCTACATAACAACAAGCAATCTGAGTGGAAGATACTCCAAACGAAACAGTTTTAGTTCAGGAAAGTCAAATTACATATCTTTTGTTTATCACATTTTAAAAACAAAAAACTTTCAACTTCATATAAAATTCTTTTTTTCCTCCTACTTTTTTTCCCCCTCTAACATCCATGTGATAAAATTTGTACAACAATTTCTTATTTTTATTTTAATATTTTTCTGTTAACACTTTTTCAAAGCAAAGATGATTACTGACCTCATGGATGTGATCAAGTAGACTAAGATCTCAATGAAAACTCATTTATATAGTAGGAAAAGGTATAGATATGTGAGGAGACTGAAGCAAATGTAAAGATAAGAGAGGCAGCGCAAATGCAGTTTAGAGATTATAGTTTCCATATTTCAAAGGCAAGGCCTGAGGGCTTAAACATCTAAACATGCTAAAAATGGGGAACCAATGTATGGGGAAAAACCACATCAGCTTTACTGCAAGCAGGAATGCTTAGGGAAAAAATGGAGAAAGGACAGATATGTGGGGAGTAGATTCTGGTGCAAAATTTCAAAAGAGAGTTGCATACTGTCATTTTTTTCCTGTTGCAGGTGTAGGAAATTGCATGTATACATAGCTAGAAAATTAATAGTGAGAGAGGTTGTCCTGTGAAAATATCAAGCAAAGAACAAACTGATGAAGTGTCACCAGTCTTTCATCCAGAAAGGAACTTTCCTCTGAAGATTTAATTCTAATTAGCCAAAGGCCAACAGATTGCTTTCTATATCTAATGTTCACAGAATGAAAATGAGAATATTAATGCAAATACAGATGGAAAGTTGAAACAAAACAAAAACATTTAACTACTTGAAGTTGATTTCTTACTTCACTTACTAGACACCTGATCTCAGCAATACCTAACAACTGTTGGTGAGTGCAAGTGTACATGTTTACTCACATTAGTTCTCTGTTAATAGTAAAGCTGAGCTATATACATTATATTCAGTCCTGATTCAGCTTCAGATGAGACAGAGTACAAAAATCCTCATCATAAACCCAGAAAAGTTATGTATATATACACACACACACATACTGGCTCAGAATGTCTACAGAGGGTCAATTCTTAAGAACATGGTATCAAATATTAAACCAGGAGAGGAATAAATTCAAGATAAGGTTGGAGGATATTCTTCAGCATCACAAGATGATTCTGTAGCTGAACTCCAGTCAATTAAAAATTCAGAATTAAGATCTCTCATATGATTCCTGAAGGTGTTATGTTATCAAAACTTCATGAAGTGACATTTTCTTTCATGCTTTTGTTTAGCTGAGCTGACGCTTCATACTTCTATCATTAAGTGCATAAAATACTGAATAAGGATAGAAATATAAGAATATTAATAGGATAAAAATGCTTTTTTATTTTAAATGCAAACCTGAGAACATACAGTAACAACCAAATATAATAGCGAAAAAGATTACACTGACTCTCATATGTACCTGCAGCACTCTGCAGTACTTGCCTTACTTACATATTCTCTTCACTGACCATCTACTAGTGCTATTAGTTTAAATGAGAGTTTAAATTAGTTTACATGAGTTTAAATTAGTTTAAATGTATACTATTTGGAAAAAATGCTTTTATACAAAATTTGGAATTTACATTGAGCATAAGAATAAAATAATATTCTTGTATAAAAAATGTGTTCACTGAATTTAAAGATGATTACAGGAATTCTCTGCTTTTTAGTTTTCATACAGTTTGAAGAAATGAGGTAAAAGCCACCAATGTCAACCTAGACAGACCTGTCCAAAACTTCAAAACTGTGTGTTCTGTCTGTTTAGCAAAGGAGCTCCACCTTAACGCAGCATTTCCAGAACAGTTACTGAACAATGAGCGGCCAAGGCGTAGTTACACTCCAGCGAGAGCCAAAAGGTTTAGAAGTTTTGGTAGGGCTGCCTAACTGGGGCCATCGATCCTAGAAGCGTGTTGACCGAGTGCGTAACGTTGGCCTTGGAAACAGATTAGCCTTTCACACAAAATCCTTCCAGAGTCCTAAGGAACTCTGATTTTGATTTGCCAATGATTTATAAAACCCAAGATGCTTTCACTGACATATTTTAAATTCAGTGGAGTGGTTTGTTTTTTTTTTTTTTAATGCTCCGCTGAATACTTTAGAGACTCAAACCCAACTATGATTCCCTGTTATTCTTCCAGCAAAACCAGAATTTCATAAATGTTTTTTGGAAACATGCCTAACTCCATATAAATGACAGGCATTTCTGTAAGAATCCAAGCATTCTTTTCTGCAAATCTCTCTTCTGACTGTTACGGAATAATCTGAATTTGTTAGTTTCATGTGAGAGCTCAACCTTACCTACAGGTACAGGCTGCGTTGTACAACATAGTTCTTCTAAGTACAAAATGTTGGATTCAATTGAATCAGAGGCATGATCTGCCTCTGATGAGTGCTCTAACATTTTGGAGGTAGGAGTCATTACTCCTTCTGGCCGAATGAATTACACAATGAAAGACAAATAAACTGCATCGGGAAAGAAAGCATACCAGCCTACGGTATTTTACAGCCTAGAGTTACGGTATTATTTTTCAGATGTTGCACACCTCGGTCAAGTCTCTGAAAGCAAAAGAAATATTTCTGGCATGTGCTTCCTATAATCCAAGTGAAGACTCTGGGCCATTACCAAAGGAAACTGCTTTCCCACCATATTCTGTGAGAAAGGGATAGGTTATTTGGTTTAGACAGCATTTAGAGATGAAAGTTGGAAGTGAAGATAGACATCACCTTCCAGGCTAAAGTTGATGCTTCTGCATCTTTTTCATCTGCTCTTTGAGTTACTAATTGTCCTTTTTTCAGTGTCCTGTTGAGCAAATGACTTCCATTTGCAGGCACTTAATTCTTCTTTAGACATGGGACAAGAAGCCTGAGCATTTCACCAGGACAAGGGAGGCAGCATCAAGAGAGGGAAAGACGGCTAAAAGGCAGACGTCGGCACCCACTGCCGCAACCAGACCGTGCAGCCTGTGCTGCTGCAGCCACACGCTGCGCCCGCAGCTACGACCCTGCAGCCAGAGACGGGGCTGCGGTGCCCCTTGGCTGGCTCCCAACGGCTACTGCTGCGGGGCCTGAGCAGCTGCTTTGTGAATATAGCATCGGAAACCCCATCTACTCAGCAATGAACTAAAGCCATAGTTTTTCTAGTCACTCAAATAGGGGCCTGTTGAGGAACTAGGTTCACACAGGCACTGTTACCAGTTGAAGAGTTGAGGTCTTGGATGGCTGAAGAAATGAAGTCAATGGAGACATTTTGATTTCAAGGGAAAACAGGAAGAGATAAAGGTCCTGGGTAAAAATAATTGACACAAGTTATTTAGACATTATAAACCAAAAGATGAAATGCTTGCAAACCCAGTATCCTATTTCTTTTCCCTTCAGCATATATGTATCCCTCACAAGATAAGAACACTAGCATAAAATTGATGAGGATGAAAATATTAGACTGTGGTAGCTCTCTTCTGCCTAATTGTATATAATAATAGTTCTAAAAGCTTACAACACAGAGGATGAATAAACATGTTTGCTTTAATACCATATTGGAAAAATCTAGGCAGCAAGAAGAAAAAGTTACATGATTTTTAACTTTTGTTTCAAGTCTGTCCAAAGTTAAACTTGAAAGCTGAGCACTGCTTTCCATTAACTTTAATGAGAATTCACTGAGTCATCTAATAACTATCGCTGGATTTTAACTGATGCCAGGGTTGTTTCTACAAAACAAAACACCCTGCAATATGCTATTGCGTAAGTGTGCAAGGCATACATATGGAGAAATCAACAATGCAATTCTGGAAATTCTTCTGAAGTCATTGCAGCTTTTCTGATTTATACCATTTACAGATGCGGTCCTTTAAGGGAAAACAAGAATGGCTTTCATCAAATAAAACTACTATCAATTGGATTTTGTTTTTCCTGACAACTAGTTTTGATATATTATGGGTTAGATTATCATGATTTAGTGAATTGTTCAAGATGAAGATCTATGCTCAAGGAAAATAGGAGTTTCCACATATTTTCTAGAAATGAATTTTCACATACAACAGTGACATTGGTACATAGTAATTAATTAATAATGAGCACTTACTTTAAAAACTTGCAAAACTTAAGGGTCCTAGAACCATACATCATTCAAACAAGCTTGCATGAGAAACTGGCCAAACCAGCATATGCTTTCACAAGAAAATTCTCAATTGCAGTCCTATTTATTTGAAATATGCTCAAAACATTCATTTGTTGTTGTATCAAAATAGATGCTAGCATGTCTAAAATAATTAAATCAACAGATTTTAATTTATTTAAATAACTAAGACCATTTSAGAAGTTTTCTGGTGCTTTACAGTGCCAGTAAGGAGATGCTCTGTGGCTCTATAATTTGTTTAGATTCAGTGAAAAATTTGGAAAATCTGTTTGAATATATTTAATTATGTCACAGTCCTTTTGCATTTTTTTTCCTTCAAAAGGCAAAATTCTGTCAAATCGCTTATTCATAGTTGCTGCCCATTTTTACAACAAAACACGAGGTACAGTCAGAAAGTTATAATTTTTATATAATTTCACCATACCGGTAGTCCTGAAAAATTGTGACCTGGCAGTTTGCTACATTTCTGTTGTTAACTTGGCGTGAATTGGTTCTAGATTTCATCTAGAACCCTTCTTGTATTGTCCTACTGACTCCCAAAGAGCCACCAGCAGATTTGAGAATGTTTGTATTATCCTTCTTACCCATTTTAACTGTGGTCAAGGCTGAGAGCTGTGCTCTTGGAGGCAATGAGTTCTCTCAGGGGTGAGATTGAAATCATCATCTCATACTACACAGGTTGGTGAATGCTGTAATGTTCGTTATCTGACAGTAACTAAGAGCTGAATCAATGAAATGAAATGGAAAAACAAACATTAGGAAGCTGGAAAACAAACCAGAACAGGAATAGATTGTGCAAATAAAGAAAACAGCCTTATTGCAAAAAAGATGACTGCAGAGAGAAATAAATATAATTTTTTGATATCAAAAGAACATGGAAAAAACAATGTGAGTCTGTCATATATATGGATAGTACTCTGAGGAAGAAAAATGAGGGTACCCCTGCAAATACCCTCATTGTGGCAAACCTGATTAAGCTTATTTTTCTTTCACTTTCCATTAGACACAGTGAAGCTTAATACAATCACCAGCAACATTAGGCCTAATTGCAACTGTGCTGATTACCTTATATTTTATCCCCTAGCRTATGCTATTTTCTTGCTTCCTACCATAATTGGAGCTTATCACATGTTGTGGAAAGTGGTTGCAATTGTATACTCTAATGAAATAATTTCATTTTTAAGCAGTGCCTCCATTTTGTCAACCTTTTGCTACATGAAATAACTGTTGGTAGCTTTATGAAGGTCTCTGCTTTTGCAAAGGAGAAAGCAAAGGGTTGAATACCAGGTGATGATTCTATGACAGCTCTAACAGAAGGTTTCCACAAATGAATTTCAGTAAATAATTTTCCTGATTCAGATGAGAAATAGAAAGAATAGAGGAACAAGTCTAAGTAAATGCATAGTAATAGCAGGGAAACTGTTGTATCTCATCCCAGAACATAGGCTTCTTTGTGGCACACTTCCAGAAGCAATGACATTTGTGCTTTGAGGGTAAACCCTGAAACCACACACTTTAAACAGATTCAATTGCTGCCATAGACAAGCTCCAAAACTCATATCCATTCTAGCAGTGCATATGAAAGTTTAATGCAACCACAGGTAACACAGCTTCTCTCACATTCTCATCCTTTTGCCAAATGTTGTTTCCTCTCATTTCTTAAGATTACATCATTTGTTGAGACAACTGTACATCTGAATAATATGTTTTAATAAATCTATGTGTAATTTTTTATGACCAAAAAAAAAATCAATTGGCGGTGCTCCAGTAACAGTAAACAGGAAGGCTAGAAAATTATTCTCATTTAAGTGAAAATGGAGATTATTTTGGATAACCTTAGACGTAAGAGGGAAAACATCAACTATCATGAGATTTTGGTTAAAAAATTACTATCACATATCCTAGATACTTAAAGCTTTCACTGTTCTCTACCATATGTATCTCATGCTTCCTCACATGTAAAAGAAAATAGCATTTAAACTATATAGTAAAATAATAGGAAAGGAAATTAATCAAAATATGAAATACCCATATTGCTTCATTACAAGTACCTCTGTCACACTCATACACACTGTGAGAATGAACATTAAGCTGTTCTGTCATAACTTTTTTTTTTTTTTTTTTTTAAATGACTGGTGTAAGGTAAAAACAACACTGGTAGCGTAGGCTGCTCAGACAGATCAGTCCAGAGTTTATGATCCTAGCACAGACCATGAAATTAGAATCCTCAAATCATCACAGGAAACATTCTCTCTGTGGATTGAAGTCCTTTTACCTTTTGATTTAGCTTTTGATTTCACAGCAGTTCCCACTATAAGATTTACACCAAAGTGGAATCTAAAAATACAGCTGTACCATAAGGAATTTTTTTTAAAATACAAAAGCTTGGAAAGATAAATGTATATGTATAGAGAGAGACAGGATTAAGAAACTATACAATTTATTACATTTAAAAAAAAAAAGCTATTAAGGTCAGGTTAAAAATGTAACAAATTGGTTCAAGTATCCAAAGATATGGCTTAGTAAATGACCATGAAAAGGCAAGATAGAAGATGAGTAAATTAAAGTTCAGGTCTTTTAAAAGAAATTTGTCTGAATCTATCATCTATTCACCATTAACACTTCTGTGCTATGTTTATCTTAATAGCTAATGATTAAAAATAGGGATTACTTATTACTTGTTAAGAAGGTGGCAGTCAGGGAAGGACAAATTTGCCAGAACCGTTAATAGTAATCGCTTGCAAAGTTTTCTTAAGATATTTAATGTCTGAAATATTCCTACTTTTTCTTTTTTTTCTTTTTTAATATAAAATGCAACAATAGTAAACTAGCCCTGAATAATCAATAGCTTTTTAAAATTCTCAGATAGTGATATGATTATCTAAATATTTAATATGGTGAGAGGGAAAGTCATCCTTTATTTTAATATATTAGCTATTAAATTTTATATAAGCAGGTAGGATACACTACATATTATCTAATTTGATAGGCCGCTGAGAAAATAATTTCTTCGTAGCAGACGCACTCAGCAAGAAAATCTTTTACTAATCCAAATGAGAAAGTTGCCTTCCTTTTTCTCTACAGATTATAAAATACTCCAAGAACAAATAAATAACACTATAAAAACATTCACCAGTGTGAGAAACGCCCACAATTTATGACACTGAGGGGTATCTCTGTATATCATCTCTGAAAATTACTGGTATATGGGGCACTTGGCAAATGAGGTTACTGATCAAATAATTTTCAATAACTTTTAAAAAGTTATTGTAGTGGTGCCTAAGAGATAATAAAAATGTAAGACCAGGAGGCAAAAAAACCACAGTATTTACAACTAGATTTTAGCTGCCTGTGATATTGATTCTTTCTGCAGGTACAACCAATTTTTTCAGTTCAGTTTTTGTTCACCAAAATTGTGACCGCAATTAAGGAAACCACAAAGCAACTCAGGAGACTAAATATGCCTCCCTGCCCCCCAGCCCCCCCAAAAGTAGTTTACATGTGTTATAGCTCTCCTGTAACACTATTCTGAGCATATAATCCATTTTCTTTATATGAACCACAGATGTTATACAAGACCATACAAGCAACCATAACAACCAGTCTAAAAGTACATTCCTGGCCAGTATCCTGTAACCAAGAGTGGGCAAAAGTGGGTGCCTAGGTAAAGTGTCGTATTCTTCTCCCCTACTTTATCCCAATCCTGGAAAAACGGGCATTTTCTTACTCTAAATTCTTTCAAAATTTCTTCTTCATTTGATTAGCTAATTGGTTTTATGCTTACAATGAACCAAGAAGGAAGTTTGTGTGTAGACATGTGCATGCAGAAAGAGTAAGAAACTGAGAAGAGACTGGAGAGTTGCAGCCCGGTAAATACTATTGCAATTGTAGCAGATCACAGATTTCCTATGAGCTTTGCAAGGCCTGGGGACTGACGCTTCTCAGGGTCTGTCTGAGCTTGTCTCAGCTATGTGTTACCTGGTTTAGCTGCTATTGCTAGTCCCATTCTGGTAGTCTAATTTAACTGGTACCAGCTTTTTTGTTTTGTTTTAGACCAGGTAGCTATTGCCTGATTTGTTCAAGTTTTTCTTATCTTTGTATAATCACATGGCAAAGACATAAGTTTTGTATGGATATAAGTAGTTATTCTTTGCAAAATTAAATATTTAGGACAATAGCATAACAACATAGTGTAGAGGAATACAAGCCAAGTATAATAGCAGAGGCCTTGAACACAGGAATGAAGGCTGCAGCGTAGCGAAGCAGAGGCACTGGATGACAGGAGAAAGGGCAGAGAACAGCACAGGAAGCCCCAGGGCAATGAACAACTCACCAGCGGTCAATTAAAGAAATACAGACCCAGGAGAAGGACAAAGCCTGCATTAGCAATAACAAATAAGGTATCCAGCATGGATAAGACATGCCACATATACTAAATTGGTATGCACTGTGGAGCTGCAGGCCAGTGAATAAAGAGGAAGGTATAAAAGCAATAATATATATAGCCCACCCTGAACCCTAGAACAAGGAAGAAGCAAGCATCAACACGGTCCTCTTGGCAAAGATAACAAAAAAGCCCCTATGGTGAACATCACAGCCCCCCACTCGGGATGCTGACAACTCCCTCTTTGAGGGAGATGGGTGCTGCCAACCTCAAGCATTAGCATAACACCAGGAAAAAAAAGGGGCAGATATTAGTAAGCTTCTAAACAACAATTTTTAACCATATTGTTGATGAGATTGTTTTGTATTGATTAGATAATTTGGACTGTGAATGTTAGCATCACTGTAACTGGACTAATCACAAAAGGTTTTTGTTGTATTTTAGTTCAACTTTTATGATTTTAATAATACTAACAATAATTTTTGGCGTCCTGTATAAGGTGCATTCCCCTTTCTGCACATAACATAGTGAGTGCAAAGATAAGAATCTTCATGTTTTTAAAAGATTATTAGTACATGTTTTTCTTTTGAGAAAATTATCACATCAGTTGCCAAAGTGGAGCAGGCTTTTGTTTTGCCATCCAGGGGGGCAGCGTGATATAATGAAGGGAAATACTGTTTCATGTATAGTTACTCTCATTCACAACTGAATTTTATTTATGACTATTACTCAGCCAAGATTTGTATTTCAAGCCAATTGGTTACAAGTTATGCTTATGAAAAAAAAATCAAAAATCTTATGATAAACTGTGATTTTACATAGCTTAGAGCCAGGAGAGAAGTAACTTTGTCTGTATCATAAATGGAGGGCAAGGCAGAACCAGAAATTAAAATTCAAATTGCCTATTTTCTGGTACATTGCCTTAATCACAAGATCATCCATCTAAGTTCAATATTTGATAATAAAGTTTTATAATATGGATTTTTAAGCTTCATTTCTGATGACTGGTCTGTAGCTAGGGTACAATTGCACTGAGTGTGTCTCAAGCAGTACTCTGACACAATTTGTTTTGAAGTTGATAGATCTTTGTTATACAGCAAGTTTTCTGTTTTTGTTTTTACTAGTATAGATTGTTCAGAATCTGATTAGCAGTGAATAGATGTATTCACCTATTCATGGTATATTTCCATTTCTTGGCTAGTAAAAGTCAAACATACCATCAAAAGTTTTACAACAGAGATATTTTCCTTTACAGATTCAAAATTCACTTTTCAGAGATACTGCATTAGGACCAAAAGCAAATTTGATGAACATTTTTGCCACTGACCTCATTAGATGGAATAGTTGTAGACATTGGATCACAAACCTTGTTTGTAATACTTTGAGGCACTCACCCTTGCGTACACATAATAAGTACATTTTACAGACATAACGTCCTCCTAGATCTTTACTTTCAAGGCATTATAGAAAGTACTAAAACTTGGTTATCATTTTGTAAATTTAGTTTTACTTGCATATGAAAAACAAGAATTATCTAGTATGAATTAATACKCTCCTTTCCCAAACACCACAAATATTTGATGAAGCAAATAAATGTCTCCATAATTAATGGGTCTATTCCAAACCCCAAATCCCTCAAAATGGAGAACCCAGGGTCAATAATGATTGCTATCAAGAGAAGGGCTGAGAAGAGAAGTGAGTGAGAGAAGTGAGAAGAGGAGAATCAGCAGCAAACATCACACTTAAAACGCTTTAAAGTGATTATGTCAGAGCTTTTGAAATTCCTTCTACATCTATGAATTACAAAGGTTTCACGTGTTATGGACACAGGATGAAAAGCAAAACCCACTCTTTGCCACACTCCTTTCAGAAAATTTATCTCATCCATCTTATCAGCTCTGGAAGTGTAACAAGATGCATCAGCCCAAATCTTCAGACTTGATTGCAGTTTTAAGGTATGCTATTAAAGCTCCACAGAATAAATAGCTATCAGTTATTTATACAGAGTTTCATTTAAACTTTTTCTGTCACAAAGTACAATTAGCTTAGAAATATATTGATTCAGTGAATCAATATCAATTATACAATTAAGACTGTTCATCAACCATAAAAATGGCAGATTTTTTCAGTTGTTAAATGTGACTCTGTTGAAGAGCCAATGAAAACTGGCAAGCCTCAGTTTTCTACTTTATTGTGCCTTCTGAATGCTCTTTTTTATTTTGTGAAAGGAAGGGAACAGAAAAGCCTATACAACTTTTTGCACTAAATTCTTCTTGCTTAGTGCTGCTGCATTCTGAAGAAATACAAGAATGCTGAGTTTAGCCTAAGGACAGGAAAAGCCCACCATAGGACCTTGTCTGAAAAGAAAGGAATTCATGCAAAAGCTATAGAATCAGCAGAGATTTCTGTTATTGTGAACACAGTCATCAGTACCAAATTCAGTTGGCTTTTCATCTCCTTCTGTACATGCTAAACGAGTACTTGATAGTTCAGGTTTTTGTATGGTTGAGGCATGGAAGATAAGACAATTACACTCCGGTACAAGTTGAGACCTCATGTTGATACCAGTACAGGCAAATTCAAGCAACTGTTTCTTAACTACTTCCAAACTTTCTTTATAAAATCTTTCCCAAAAAGGTGACAAATAGATATTCATTTAGATTCTGTTACATTCCAACCTAACGCAGTTTATGTCTAAATAAAACTACACTGTAAAAAGATTTTGAAAGTTAGTTTCTTAACACTAATCCTGAAATATATGGGAAATTACAGAATTACATAGCCAGAAGACAAGAAAATGAATTTACACTCCTGAAGGCCCATGCAACCATGCATTTTTTGGTTTATGATTGTTTATGTAAATACTGTTCTATAATCTTTACTTAAAAAATTTTTTTCTGTACATAAGGAAAAGCAAGCAACAGTTTTTCCTGAATACAAACTATAAGATAAGACTAGTACAATTGTCTCATTCAGGATACACTTGTATTTTAAGGCTACACTCAACATATACTAGAATACAATACTATTTAATTTAAAGTGTACTCTCATTTAGGTGCATGTTCAGATGACTGCTTATCAGTCTTCCTCCTTCTCACTAAAAGCTGTTTGGATGAAGCAACAGAACCTGCAGCTAATAAATTTTAACATGCACTTTGAAAAAGTGATACAGAGCYAATACTGTATTCATTTGACCAAGAAGAATTGATAGTAATGAAGAGCCAGGGAGATGTCTGTGGATAGGAACCATTGCTTTAGATTAAAAAACATCTCCAACCTTTGTCAGTTCATTTTATAATGTTTTTCAGTATTAAGCCATATTTTCATCTCCTTYTAACTTTGTAGAACAAACTGGTTATGGATTTTTTTTTCCTGTATAGTTATTTAACTTTCATGAACTGGTCCTCATCTCTGTTTAGTATTATTATTCATTTTACTCTCTTTAGAATATACGGGTCTTTTTTTTGCTCTTTTCCTGTCATGCCTTTCCTTTCTTTTTTCCCACATTCATGGAGTAGACAAAATAGAGCACAGCATATCAGACACAACCACAAGGTGAATTTACATAATAACAAATACCTTTTCACTCTCTTGTTCAACACAGTGCATTGAGCAAATGCTCTCATTAAATTATTATCAACGATGGACATGTCTTTCCCCTAAGGGATCGCAATTAATTTAGTACACAATGTGCCTGCATGATTCAACTGGTTCCTAAAAATATACATATATATATATATATATTTTTTTTCAGAACCTGCTTTAAAGGCATTATCTGGGGCCAAAAAAGAAACTGGCTAGAAAATGCTGTAATCTTTTCTCAACTTCAACATAACATGCAAATTGGTCTCTGCTGGGAAGCCTGCATTATCGGCACCATCGCAGCAAATGCTGCTGAGCCAGGCRCCCTCCAAGGACAGAGCAGCCCACAACTTCACCTAATGTCTGTAAATTTAGCTGACCCCCAATGGAAAGTTCTCTGTTGAGTTCTAATTTATACTTGTATATTCTTCCTATACTTGTAGATGCAATTTCTAAGCATTTCCTTCAGGAAGACGTGTTGTTACTGTTAAACTAACAGCAATTGTTTTTCATTAATAGAACCATGACACTACCAGGTTTCAATCAGGCCTAGTATCTGTAGCTTAATATCCCCTCTTTGCAGGAGAAGTCATAAACTCAGTACTGCCTGACCTACTGTTCAGTGATCTCCCCTTTCCACCATTTCCATATAAATTTTTAATCAAATTTTTAGCTCAAAAATCAAAAAGATGACCAATGTCTCTCAAAAACTTATAAGTTACTCCAATGTGGTAAAAGTCTAAATGACRGAGAAGCATTAGCTGAAATTATTTCTGATACATCAAATATCAATTTCATCTCATGCTATAAAAACAGTGAGTACCCTTAATATATACATCTCCCAAGATCATATGTCTATACCCACATATATTAAAAGAAAAAAATTTTTTGAAAATCTACATTCTTTTGTATCCGTCAAGGAAAAACAACACATTTTTTACCAAAAGCTGTGAGAAAGGCTCCATTCCAGCCACGACTTTCTGAAGAGCAAACAATCTAGTCTTCAGTTCACTCTTCCTTTAATCAGCACACCCCTCCTTCCCAACACCCCAAATCCACTGAATTTGTCCACTGTGTCTCTAACAAAAGGTGGCACTGAACTAAAAGACATTTTCCTGAAATGAGTAATGGCCCTTTTTTCCCCAGCGATAGGAGCTCATAATAGCCTTACTGTACTGCTGAGGGTTAAAGGTGACRTGTTAAATATGTGATCTTTCCAGAGAACCAAAAATCTTAGAAATCACACCTGGATTTCTTTGATAATGATTGCTTTTATAATGGGGTCATTACATTACCCTTATGTCACCTGTTGCATTTTTTTTCCACTCATGAATGTCTTTTTCCCTTCCTACCTTCTTTTATTGAAACAGTTTTGATGCATTAAGTTTGTAAATGATCGTTTCTTATTCACTGAGGTTTGTTACAACTTCTTAATGGAAATACAGAACTAAAAATCCAACCATTTAAGTAGGCACCTTCYAGTTTTCTAATACAGGGTTTGCTGAAAATACTAGGAACAGACTTTCCAGACTGAAAATGAATCGTGTCCCTTCTGCCAATGACCACATTGGCAAAAGATGGTGACGGTTTACAACAGTGCTGGAATCTGGCCAAATGCTACTGATATTTTTGCAAAAATAGCAAAAGCTGCTTGCTTGTAGAAGGTTTTTAGTTTTTTTGCCTCTGACTCTAATCTTCTTGCTTCGTTATAATTCATGCGGACTCTGAAATTTTTATGTCAAGGGTATGTTTAAAATATAGCACCTCATGAATTAAATAAAAATTGTTACCAAAAGAAAAATATGGAAATATTCTCACTACAATGGGGCTTGAGTTTTTAAAGAGTAATTACTTTAATGCTTTCTACTTTTCTGACATGTGCCATATCATATTTAAACAGCCACAAAACAATCCATAAGACACCTTTATATGAAGCAGGTTCATTTGCTTGCAGGGAAAAAAAAAAGAATAGCTTATCCTCCTGAGCATAAGCAGGCATAAGTGTATTACATCAAAGACTCATGGTTACTGCTGTTATCAACATTCATGAAATAGAAATCATATTTCAGTTGTCAAGTCCTGTAATTCCCAGTCTTTGTTCCAGGACAAGTGATCTGTGATACTTTTACAAGTAGCATAATTCATCAAGAATCCCTAGTTTAAAATCTTTCTTTAACACCACATTGGAAGTGTCATATAATTTTACTAAGCAACAAATCTAAATGCTACAAAACATAATGAGTGTGAAAAAAAGTAATCTAAAATGTCAGGCTACACACACACTCATTTGACCTCATTTATATTCCTCTTCCATCTAGCTCAGATAAAGCACATCTGGCATTTGATATTTTGTGCATGAAAGTCTTGCTGAGCCTCATCACAACCAAGTGTGTCTGATTCCCTCTCTGCATGACGCATGTAGTAACGGTGTGCATCAAAACTTAACAATACTTTTTCAGCTCGTAAATGTTTATCCTCTTTCAACCATTGATGCATTTGAAATACTGGTGGAACACTGCACAGGTGGAACAGTGCTGCAAGGATTACACAAATAAGTGCCAACGCTTGAAGAAAGCATGTCTTTTCCTTTTTAAATTATTATCTAAAACATTTAGTTTTTCCTCCTATATAACTGTAGAAACCACCTGAAACAGATGATCTAGTGACAACCCTAACCTCATTTCCCCTCGAACACAAGAGCATAGCCCTGTGGGTCTCTCTAATTACAGTTTGGATATAAAGCACACAAGCCCACTTCCAACCTCTTTGGAAAGCAAAAACAGGAATTCCCTGAGAGAGAATAAGCATTGTGTATTAAGGAAAGCCCTCACTAATAGCCTCAGCAAGGATTACAATTCCAGGAGCAAAAGTAATCCTCTTCCATGCGCCAGAGTAATAACTAGATCCACAAGGCATTATAAGACCCGGTGCTTTTAGGGATCCCTGGAGGTCAGCAATGTTATCACGCTGATATTTAAGATCTAAGGACTATTGTTCACTGCCTGCTTTTTCCACTCCCCCCTCTCCTCACCACTGTTCTCCCACTTTCTTCCCTCTGCTTCTTTCCTTGGTTACTACTACCACCACAAATACATACATACACACATATATATGTATATGGAGAGAGAGAATATGTGTGCGCATGTGTGTACTTATATGTATAAATACACACATGCATATATACGCATTCTCTACCTCTCCCTAGATCTGCCCTTTTGTCTTTCCCACTTTCTTGCTGCCACTGAATGCCTTCTGACCTTAAATTACAGCGCTTCTGTTTCTGCCCCAAGCTTTTTCAATATCATATGCAAGATTAAGCTTTTCAGGACAGCTAAATGACTCCCTCTATGTGTACGTGGGGACTTAAYTTGAGATATCTGCTTTTTTTCAGACATATGCAACAATATTTGCATACATTTCAGTCTTTTTCTTTTAAGAAAGCATCAAACAAAAAAACAAATTTAAGATACTTGACAGAGTAGCTCCCATAGGAACTAGGTACCCGCAAACCCACAATAAAAAGGTTAAGCCTCAATCAGTATTAAATCTTATGTCTGTCAGCTTTCATACTTTAACTTGTGGGTTTAAAATTTAAAAAGCTATCCTAGAATGTTTCACTGTGGAACAGTAAAGTCAACAGATCAAATAGCAGGAAAATGTGCTTCTAAACCAATTGTTTCATTTCAAAAAAGAAAGCTTCTCAAATCTGCATTACAAAAAAAATCAAGTATCACTATACAGATTTGTAAACTATTACTACTCCACTGAGTTCACTGTTGAGATACTAAATATTTTTGAATACACCTACTTAATACTTTTCACCTATTCAATTTGCAAGAGATGGTAAAGTACCTTCCAGTGGATAGACACTGGAACTGAGAAGGTAACATTTATTCTGGCCCTGACACAAACAACAGCTCTGTGTGGATCTGCGCCAGCTCGCACAGAGGCAAAGCCTGCAGTGCAAAATCTGTGCTTGGGTAACGCTTACAGGAGCTCTCCTCTCCAATTACTTGTTGGGGCAAGTCTGAGCCTTGACTCTGAATGCTAAGTGATAAGTCTATCCTGAAGGATATATTTACAGATACTAAAACAACGTAAGCGATAAAAAGCACCCTCCTTCCAAAAAAGGCTCCTTGAACTGAGGCACATGCTTCAGCCTCCTTTTAGAGGTCAGCTCTGCTCCTCTAGGTAGCACAACACAGGAGTCAAACACTGACTTCACAATTACTCTTAATAAATCCTGCAGTCTTCCTCTCTGTTCCCTTCGTATCAGGTAGGGAGCTTCACCCAAATGGGTGGATACAAGGAACCCTAGAAAATTGCAGTCAAAGAGCGGTGGTCATCTCTTTTAGTTACCAGCACAAATACAACAAGACTAATCACAGTTTGATTTGGGGGGTAAAAATATTTATGTGAATACAGCTGTTTATGATGACTAATTGTTCAATGAAAAGGATGAAATTCAAGGGCAACATAAGTAACACTGCATGATTTGACTATATGCACAACTGAGCACACTTACAGCCCTGTGGGAGCCAAAGACTCCAAGGAAAAGGCAAAACAACAAAGTGTAGGAAGCTAAAAGCTAAATTTGTACAGCTTTTAGGAATACCTTCTATCCAACTATACCTTCTCTAATTTGGGGGGTTTTTTCTTTAACATCTTTATTTCACTTGTTCATTCTTATATTCCTAACAGAAAAAAAGTATAAGTTTATTTTATAAAACAGTAAAAAGGATCAGAAGAGAAAAGAAACAAAGCACTTTGAGTTTTATTATTAAAGGTCTGACCATATATAGAACTGAAGTGGGCATCAGTTAAATACCCTAGACTTTATACACTACCGCATTACCCATAATATTGTCAGAGCATCAGAAAACAGATAGATACTTCTCTTGGTCACAAAGCAGATTGCTGAAAATTCAAGATCATTAGAGTTATTGGACCATTCAGTGTAAAACCCAATTACATGGTTACAGATTCCATTTCAGACTTGGAATTTACTCTAATTCACTTTTTCTAAAAGTTAAAACAAAATATTCCTCATTTTGGACCATTGTATTGTTTTTCCACCTGGAATTATCTTATCTTTCTGTTCTCCTGACCATTACAGTCAGRAGTACTTCAGTCAGGACTTCAGCTAACATCCCATTGATCTTTCCTGATTTTACTCCTCTGTGTTGTGAGGTTTGTTTTCTTATTGTGATTTTTCAAGTTGACACTTTAAAATGGATTCTAACATGGCAGGCTAAGTCAGTCATAATGTGTTTTGAAACATAATGAGAAATGATTAATGCCAAACAAGAAAACATTTGAAGCGCATTGGACAACAATAAAAACAAAACTCCAAAATTGTTGAAAATGGCAGGTATTATGCAATAAGTTTTTTTCAGAAGGATTTCTTCTTTTAAAAAAAAGAAGAAGAAAAAACAGGGATACCTTACTGTTTTAAGTCACTAAATGCTACCTACTTCTATATTGACTCAAAGTCTTTTACATTACAGAAAGTTTAGTCACAGTTCATGTATAAAGCAAGATGGCTAAAAAGTCATAGACTATTCGGTAGCACTTGACTTAATTCTTGTTCCTCTGGGAGTTAGTTAATATTATAACTTCACAATTAATTGTAGTTTTTCCATAAACTTAAGTAGTGGTAGGATTCATCCTTTAGAAATGAAAGTGTCATTATGGTATATAATGTAATTCAACCCAAAGTTGTTCCTCAAAGAGGACAGAAAAAAAAAATAGGATTGTATCTGATTCTTCTATAGCACATAGGAAAGAAAACAACAGAAATTCATGTTTTACTTCATGCAATCTCACTTGAAARTACAAGGAACTAGTCATTTTGTTTGGAATAAACAGCAGAAGGGAATGTTTTTGATGTCAAAGTTACTTAGATGCATAGCCCTACTTAAATCAATACGAATTAAGCCTCTAAATACACTATTTATGGATCTGGGTCTATGTTACTTGTACATCAGAATAATCAGGAGAGATTTAGTACGCATGGTTTGCTTCCCTGAAGGTTGAGCAAGAGCTGTGGTCAGCCAGCATTAGAAATGACTCAAGATGAACGGATAAATAAATTTCACAGATCTGAGCTTCTCTGGGGACTGAGGCATTTGCACAGAAGGACAGCCCTTCTGTACCAATCAGTGATTCTTCCCTATCCCAGTGGCAGCCAGCTTCCTATGGGATTTATTGTCTTATGGCATCTCCATCTGTTCTGGTCTCCTATGTCTTGGGAAGGTCTAAAAGTGTAGATATGAATTACAGTAACACTAAAACTCTAATTCTTATAGGAAATGTTGCCTGGGTAATAGCATCTGGCCATGCTCTCATTAATCCACAGGTTCAATTGCTCTAACATTAAGGAATATCCATTATACTGACTTTAAGTTACTTTTCACCACCGTCATAGATATTGAGTTCTCCCTGTTACCAAGAAAGGCAAAATTTGGTAATGAGAAAAGTTGTCCATGTTTGACAACATCACTTTTTGTAGTTATTCTGTTAATTACTGACTGTGGATAATTGACTAAACTATTTTGGGGGACTATTACATACAGTGATTTTGACATCTCACTTGCCTTAATTGGGAAGTACAACAATTTCAGAATGCTTTTCCATACTACAACATAATTTAACCCTTTGTTACTTAACCTTTAATTTTTATTTTAAACCATAATTTTGTACAAGGCATCAATGGCCCATCTTTAACCAGTCACTCCAGATTCCATGAACTCCACTGTAAATGGAGCGATTATAAAATAGAACACTTATGTTGTCATTGTATTTTTTTGCATGAAATCAATTTGAATTACTATGGTATTTTTCAAAGAGACATACTGCTCCATTGTGATTCCTGTACCAGTATATAAGTATCRCACCTTTCCTTCAGTACTTGTTATCCCCTCCATCTCACAACCTACCATGCTATCCAATAATCTGAGAAAGCTGAAGCTGGGTACAGCCCGAGTGTACTGGGCTTCTCCCCTCTCCCATCAGCTTTGGCATCCTAGAGTCAGGGCTGTGCTGAAGGCAAAGAGATGAAGCTTTCCTCGCTTCTGCAAAGCCATCTGCCATACCCTAGTCAGCAGAACTGTTCCAGGTGGCGTGCAACCTGGTTAAGCCAGGCCCTCTCCAGTTRGATACACAAATGAGATGTTTATGCTAGGAGGGCTTTTCAAGCTTCTCTGCAGATTACCATTCAGCTGGAACCCGCTGCCTCTCCACTGGCAGAGCCAAGACCAAGGGAGAAGAGCCTTCATCTTCCTGGCCAGTACTGCTCTAGTGCATGCTGAAGCTGCTTTAACATGGATTCAGCTACAGTGTGCAAAATGAACCTACATTTTACAAATAAAGACTGAAATAACTGTACTCATCCTCCCTCAAGAGCTAGAAAGTTGTAGCGTGACTATTCTACCATTTTGAAAGTATCCAGGATGCCTAAATCAACCTGCCAAGGCTATATCTGTTCTAGGCACTCAAATTGCTGGTTGAAACATTAAGTGGAACAGAGGAAGAAAAGAGGGAATTTTCCATAGGAAAAGTAGCAGAAACATGGGATGTGGCTTTTACTCTAGAACTCCTCATTCAGCCAGTGTGAAGAATACTTTTATTTTCAGTAAAAACTGTAGACTGACAATATGGTGTTATTTGTGGTAGCTCCATAAGTGAGTTTGCTACACCAGGAGGTCTGGTGCAGCGAATATAGGTCAAGGATAAATTAACGGAGTACTTTGAATTTTTGTGATTATATTGCACTGGCACAAAGGTGGAGGTATTCCAAAAAATAATAAATGCAGAATGCAAAACAACATGTAAAAAACAACATATTCCAAATGACATGAAGAACTAGGAAAAAGAAATCAAAAGAGAAGCCTAAAGGAATCAAAAGGGAGAGAAAAGAAAAATCATTTATTTTTCTCCAAGCGATGAGTTTCAGCTTAGCTTTTGCCAGTCATGTTTCTTTAGATCATTTTTTTATTTTATTGCATACTACAATAATACATGTAAGTAACATTCATTTGGAATCTTAGTACTTGGAAGAACAGAATTAGAGTGAATAAAATGTTCCTGAATAATAGTAGGTACTTAAATACTACTGCTGTTAAAAATTCATCATCTGAACTGCTCCTGACACTGAATTACATTGCTCCTTATAAATTTGAATTTCTTTTGGTTCTTTCCAATTAAATTAAAGAAAGGAGTAGTATAGGGAGAAGGGAAGGATACTGCAGTACCTAATATTATTTGACCAAGTTTTAGCTGTGCATAACGTAAATTACACCAAATTACACTTACGAAGGTTTGCACATCACAGATGAATTAAAGAATGTGAAAGCACTAAGGTTTTCTACAGTGGCAAAACAATGCTTTCCGTCTTGTTCTCAAGACCTTTTGAAATATCCAAGCTTTTGATTGGGGTTTTTCTGGCTGCCTTTATGCATTGAGTTAACATTTTCAAAGAACTATCACTGAGTCCAAGACCTCGTTCCTGATTTTCAGCTCCTAGTTTGAACTCAGCAATGTTTAGTTTAGTATGTTTTAGATTATTTTTTTCCTAGATGTGTTAGTTTATATTTCTCCAAGTCTGGCAGCCCACCAGTTGCCATCTTGAATAACTAAATGCAGTTTGTCTTCTTGAATACTAATCACAGTTTATTTTATATGAATGGATGAAAATAATTGAGCTGAACAAACTTATTCTCTTCCATTCAAATTCTAAGATAGCATCAAATACAGGAAACCGCATAGCAATGAAATCCTACATTTTCTAATTTACTTGTTTCAACATATTTCAAGCTATGAACACAGGGTTCAAAAACTTTTCTAAATGTTTGAATTTAAGCAAAACCAAGTAGCTTATGAGCTTTATATGCCATTAAGTTCCCCAAATGTGTTTCTTGATACAGTATTGGTACATTTTTTTGTATTTTTAATTGCTGCAAAAGCAAGGAAAGCCTGGCCCACTGGAGAGCTAAAATAAAGCTGTACTAGAAAATATCAGACACAGCTTATTCTCCCACTGCTTTGTCATGATTTCAGGGTAGTTCAACTCTGTATTCCACTCAGGCTAAGCTGTATGGTTTCAGTTCTACCTTTATTTAAGTTTAAACATGTAATAGTGAATCTATAAATTCATGCTGGAAGTGTATAAAAATTTATATCAGTGGGTATTAATAACTTACGTCCCACTATAGCTTGCATTTCTGGCAAGATGTGCATGCAACGTTTACTGCCAACTTACAAACTACATAATTCAGAAGGGGGACAAAGATAAAGCAGAATAAGTGACAGAATGAAGCAAACATACTAACGAGGAAAAACTGCCCCAGAATTTGAAACCTTTAAAAGAAATAAACAAAACAAACAAAAACCCCCAATGACCAAACAACTCCCTCACTTTTTAATCCTTTTTTTTTTTTTCTTTTCAGTGAAGAGTGTCAGCCCCTCCTCACTAGTATTCTATATTAAATATTAGGCCTGCAGTGTAGTACCTAACCCCATTTCAAAATATAAGGATTAAAACTCTAAGTGAATCTAGTAATATAATCCTAGTAAGTCTGCTGTTGTGTATACTGTACTGATTTAAAGCTATGATTGATGATCAAAACAAGCTTCAGAAGCTTCTAAGCCATCCTTATCAATGAAAATTCAAATGAATGATTTCTCTTGAAATTTTTAATATTTTTATGAGCCTTCTTGAACCCCCAAACAAATTGATAATTATAACAGTTGAAGTAAAAAAGATGAAACCGAATGGTTTTGAATTTTCTGAGTATACGAATCTAAGCAAAGTACTTGTATACTAAGCACAGTGAAGCAAAGCTAGCCAGATTATTTCAGTTCTATTAAAAATTCAGTAACAGATCGTTCTGCACAAAATCATCAAAATGATTCAAGTCTTTCAGATTCAATTCTCTACTTTGAGTAACAAGTATTAGAGTAACTTTGAGAGGCAGAATTGCTGCTGGCGAACATCAACTCCTTTCTCGGAAAGGAGCAGTTGGGTTGGAAGCTGCGATTCTGGCTCCTTCGCCCTCTTCCTCCCCCCCCTCCCCCAAAAGCAACAGAAACCTTCTGGGCATGAGACACTTCTGACTCATCCCTTGAGCATGGAGGACTGACTATATCCCTATGCACAGTACAGAACCAGCCAGTTTTCTATTTTACACTTCCAGAGTCCACTAACTAGTTAATAGACTTGGTGCAAAATCTAAAACTATTGTTTTTGTCTCTCTCAAGTGATAAGACTTCTGTAGGCAAAATTTGGGGCCAGCATTAGACTAATCCCCTTTCTGAAATCTAAAACCCACATTGATTAAGAGGGCTAACTGTAAATCCACCCAAATAAACAAAAATCCTCAGAAAATGTGCCAMGTGCAATAAATTTTGAGACCTTTCAAGGCCAGATCCTCAAATGAAGGTTTGCCTACAAGGTTATCGGATTTTACTCTCACTTTTGGACTCTTAACAGCATTATGCATTTCTCATTCCTTCCTTTCTTTCATCTTTTATTCTGGAGACTTCACATATTAAAAACCTAAAGATATCTATGACCATGCAGCAGGTAATGTCAACAGCAGCCACTACCACATTTCATTGCACTGCTTCTTGCAAATGTGATTAGTAACATCTAAACACAAGTTTCCAAATAAATAACTGGAAAAAACAACCTGATACTCTAACATATACTGAACATTTCATTATATGAAACAAAATAGATTGTGGAGCAAACTGTTACTTGAAGCATTACTGTAACATTCCTAAATGCAAAAAGCCCCCCAAAACAAAAACACCCATAAATACTGGTACACCAAAAAAACTCCCAAAACAAAAACTAAAGAAAACACCTAAAGAAAATGAGAGAAAAGCTAGCCCAGTAATTTTATCAGTCAGACACTAGACTGAACTTGAATTCTGAAAGAGTTACACTTCTGAAAATGTTCATGTTTACTAAGATATTGCCTTTCTGAATTTAATCACAAGATAAATTACCTCATGTTATTCATGAATTCTAAAAAACCTTGGATATCACACTCAGACATTGCCAGCTGCATCTAACAGACTGTAATTTAACATGCTTAGGTGGGCAGAAGTTAAGAGTGTCTAAATTAGCCAGTACCAGTATAGAACATTTCAATTTAAAACAGGCTAAAAATAACAAGAAATGTATTATGTTTCATTTTAACATGTTTCTATATAAAATATTTACAGAAATAAAAGTTCAAGAAGCTATCACCCCACCCGTAAAAGTCTGAACACAAGAATGTGTGCAAAAATAAACCTGAAATAGGTGGACACAGCTACCACAATTTTGCCATCAAAAAAGCAGTGTTGTACACATCTTAAGTTCCTCTTAGAGGAATACAAAATAATTTTCTAGATTTACCTTAGCAAGCTGAAAAAATAATAAAAAGAAGTCTAAATATTTGTCAGTCTTACACAGGGATATTCATTTGTTCAAGTCTCTGTATAGTTGGAATGTTTAAATACATTACATATATCACCATAACAAAGAACAGATCCATTGCTGGGGGAAATACAGTAATCTGAAAATAACATCAGCTTGTATTAATTGGTCTCAAGAGGTATGTTCCTATCTCACTTAGCAGCTTCAAAGGGAACTAAGCTCTGTAGGGAAGAAAAAAAAGTAATTTCATAGAACTTGGTAATTCTGAGCTAAATACAAAGCTAACAGTAAGAAAACAAAACAAAAAGCAAGGATACTCATCAATGAATATTTCAAAAAAGTCTGTGACATTCAAAAAAAATTAAAAAAAAAATCAAATCAGGTCACTGAGTAATAACCAGGTATGTTCACTTGCGTCCCTTCATGGATATTTTCCTTAAACAATTTAGACATCTACATTTGAACTTTATGCAAAATTTTTCTGAAATACCACATAAAGATTTCATATAAAATATTTAGAGGGAAATATAGTATTACTAGGCTATGTCAGAATGTGAACAAGTGATTTTAGTATGGTTTATTACTAAAATGAGGTATCAAAACAAGAACTTGAGTATATCTTAGCAAGATTATTTCTTTTAATGGCATAATAGGTGGATGTTTGTTAAAGGAGTTATTAGATTTTGTCAAATGGATTGCAATTCATGAAAAAATTTTACTGCCTACAGGAAAAAAAAAAAAGAAGCTACATTTATTACTACAGTTTACTAAGGATCTTACAAAGCAATTAAAGAGATTTTTTGAGGCATGACCATAAAAATTAATACACGTTCTTGTGCAAAATGTTAATGACTAGTAAAAATATCAAGTCAAGTACTCAGAAGGAAACTGTTTCAATTTTCTAGCAACACTTTCATCATGTCTTTTTATWACTTTTTGCATGTTTCCTTTCGCTGAATCTCAGAAGGAAGCCACCCCATTCTGGAACACRGTGAAAAGCTGTTTGATGTTCAGTTTCAGATCTCCTCCTAGCAAAAAATTGACACAGTAATTCTAAGCCTTGACAACTAATGCTGAAAAGTAATGCTTATGAAATATTTAAGGTCATCACACACCAAGCAATTGCATGACTGTATAGTCTCCAAAGGGTGACTTCTACCCATGCAACATCCAGACAAGACTTTCACAAAAACAGGACTAACCAAAACTCTTATTCTTAAGTCCAGAAAAATTTCACTTACATTAAAGATGCGTTCTTTGCTACCCAGAAGGTAAAGGGAAAAAAAAAGTATCAAAATTACGAAAATAATTCAAACTGACCAATTAAGTGCAAAATAGCTGGAATCATGTTAGAATGTGCTGCCTATCCAATGTAAGTTCTTTAACAATTTAAAAATATTGCCTGAATTCCAGTATGAAATCATTTTTCAGGAGCCTTTTCAATATCTGTCTTTTTTGTTCCTAAACAGCAAACTTTGTATGCCTCCAGATTAAAATATCAAGTAGTTATTTGACTGATAAGTACCTGCCAATTACCAAATATCACAGCATATCCCCTGCAGATTTTCTCCAGAAAAGACAATCTTCAAAAATTCAGTTTCATACTCTGCCAAAAGATTTGAAAGAAACCATTTCGGGCTCAAATCAAAATTCCTTACAACCAGATCTAGTAAAGAACACCTATTCCTTCCTTTTCTGTCCAAACATCCACATCTTGTGCATCTGGTCCCCAGAGTAAAACTCAAAAATCAAGAATAAGGATATATCTGAACTTGCCTGTATAGCTTCCTGCTGAAACAGACTAAAAGAGCTGATATCATTCTTTAAACGCTGTATATAAAAATGGAAAATGTCTGAGATTTGTAACTAGCTTGTATACACACAAACACACATGCCCCTACACTTCTACCTTTTTAGTAACCAAAATCCTAATATTTTAAATTGCCTACTTAAAGGACTGGCTATGTAAAATCAAGGCATCTTAAAACATGGCTGAGAGAAAAAAGAAAAGGAGGGAGAGAGCCCAAGACTGTTTTCTACTTCTGTCTTCTCAGTATTAAATGTGCTTCCACATGTAGATGCCTGTGTTGCATCTACTGTTAAGTGTTGCACTTTGTTCTGTGTACACATGGGGACTCTCCACTGCACACATGGTGAGTTCATTTCTAGCACACATGGGAGGTGCACACCAGGCTTTCTTTGTCATACATACAGACACTGCCTCCCAGTCTCTTAAGACAGCCCTGAGATGCATCACCTACACTAAAATGGTATCATCCAAGTTCCCAAAAGTAGTAATTTCTTTATTCTATACCCTAAGCAAAGAACATTATTTTCAATGTTCAAGGATTCAGCATCTATGTCCCCATCAGACTATATCTTCAGATGGTGATGGAGCAGAGAATTACTTAATATTTCAAAAAAAAAAAACAAACAAACAAACAAAAAAAAAACCCAAATCTTCATTTTAACAGCCATAATGCAATAAGTAGTAAAAAACGGGGAAGATAATATTAAAGCAAGATCACACATTTTCAAATACTTGGCCCAAACCAGCAGCCGAAGTTCAATTATCTGAATTCCATTTACAGTCACCTGAAATAATTCAACTCTGGTAGGAAGCTGAAAAGTGAGGTAACTTACCATCCAAAGGAGGCACAGTAAATTCATCAGCAATAGGCTTGGTAATTAATAGAATATCCCATTGCAGGAAATCACAGTTCCCAGGTAACAGCTCAGAAGGCGATTTATATGAAGTGATTCTTCTAAGTGCTGCTCAGCAAATACCACCTTAAAAGCTAACCTGGATGATTCAGAGCTGGAATACTGGATGTTTCTGTGGATTGCTCACATAATCAGAATCATATGTATCAGTGACCCAGTGACTGAGGTGATTACATTGCTAATTCATACTACAAGGATGACTTACTTGCTTGGTAAATAACCAGGTTTGGTGTACTGTAACTTCAGTATGTCACACAGACCTATTTTATAGAAATAGATACTTTTTGCAGCTACTCTGACTCCTGCAACTCAAAATAAGCAGCCTTTTCCTGTCCATTTATTCTTCTGCTTTGATTATAAACAAATGCTTTAATCCATGCTGCTGTTGGAATCTGTATTTCATCAGAACTGCCCTCAGCAAAAAGCAATTTGAAGGCAATTGTTGTAACATTGAAATATGTTTACTAAAGTCAGTAGAAAGATTGAATTTTAAAAAAACCTATCTGAAATACTTTTATGCTAAATAATATCATCCTCATGCTTACTCTTTTCTGTCTTGCACAGGGATTTTGCACACAGGATGAGGACCACATTTCATGGAAAACCTAAGTCTCAATAAATCTTCTGTTCTCACGTAATAGTCTAGTGCCTGATAAACACCATTTTTCTAGAAAGAAAAGCAGAGGTATATGCGCAGGATGCCTGTTTCCCTGTTCTCACTGCCAACAGAAGAAGGAAGCTTTCAGGAAGGAAAGGAACAATCATATGCCCTGAAACCATTTGCCAGTCTGAAACCAGGGAAAATAGAAGAGATGCACTCAGTTCCTTTACAAACACAATCTCTCTATAAAACTCAACAAAACACTGGCCTCATTCTGAACTTACCAAATCCGGCACTGATCAGCAAGACATTGTCATTCAAATTCCTTATTTTAGGCACATATTAGAAAGCATGGCACCTTTTCCCCATATTCTTCTGTTTGCCAGAATGCTACAAACCTGTCGTCTAACATTAAGTACCACTGGAGAATTCCCAGTAAACAATCGGGGAGTTACTCAAACCCTAGGTGATGATTAACAAAACATTTCTCCGTAAAGTAATTTGTCTCTTACTGTTACACTAACTCTGCTAAGTCACTGCGTTTTGAGAATAATTATTCATTTTACACCTTACAAACCTGAAGAAGCTTGTCCCACTCAGCTGTTAGCTGTTTGACTCTACTGGGTGGTTGGATATGGCACTCTCAAAGGCTACCCAATCCGCTCAAGAAGGTGGATGCTCCATGCACAAAACCAATTTTTCCATAACCATAAAAAGACTGGGATATTTGCTTACCTCACAGACAGGCCTAATGTGCATGTTATGACCTAAAGTGCACAAGCAGGTATCTAGTTAGCTAAACCAGACTGGTAGCTAAACAATACACTCAGAGTAATCTCCATCTTTACGCTAATGTTTGAGGTTGAATAATACCACAGCTATCTTCAGTTCTAATCTCATCGTACAGGGGCCAAACATTTTTCTTTTTCCTGCAACAGTCAAAATTACCTGTCTTTTTCCAGCTAACAAGGTTTAGCCTAACTCAGTATGCAGAGGGCCTACTAGAAAACAGAGGGGAAATATCCTGCACTTCCATCTTCCTCACCTACCTTTTCCTCCCGTTTCTTTGTATCCCGCACACAGCACTAACACTCCTCAACCTGTCTCTGGCCCCCTTTTGCTCATCCAGTGCTCAAGCATCCACTTCTTCCATCCTCACAGCCCACCACAGCCCCAGTACGGCCCTTTTCAAAGCCTATTACTGGCATTTCAGGGACTTCCAGCCCATCATACTACTCTAGCCCCACCCAGGATCCATTGCTCGGAGACTTGCTGCTGGTTATCAGTACAGTACAGTTTATCATGAGAATACTACTATGTCTTCCTGACCACTAAATTGAATACCCTGCTAAGCAGGAAACATGGGTAGTTTCCCATGCCTGCCTAGCCCATGCCATGCAAAAAGAGTAGTGGCACTGGGAGAGGAATTTCATGATCTACATGATGGAAAAGCACTGCTAAATGGTTTGAATATCATTAATAGTTTGAAGCAAAGTAATTAGTGATTTAAATAGTAGTAAACATTCTTAACAGTCCTGTGCTGTCTCCTTCTATAATCAATGTCAAAGCTTCTAGAAAAAAGTAACCCATTAAAATCATTGACAAAACACCATTGTCTGAATCAACTCTGCTTCTATTTGTGAGTGGCATTTAATATTTAAAAAAAAGGAAAAGAAAAAACACTATAAAATCTTCCACAAAATCACCATGAAATTAGTTATGCAGGATTTATAAGATTTTAATAGTGGAACTAATAGAAACTAGACTAATAATGTGCAAGTAAGTCATTAAGCTAAAGTGCCCTATGTTAAGCTATTACCATCTCCTCCTCCATTTTTTTCCTGTATTATGTTATACCTCTATTGACACAAAAGCCCATTTTCCTCCTTTATCAAAAATATTAATTCTTCTAACCTACATGTTTTAGAACAGAAGACTATAAGAAAATAAAAGCTGCCATAAATTAGAATAGAAGCCCGAGCAGCTCAGTATTTTGTCTCTGACAGTGTCCAAAAAGTGGATGCTTAGGGTAAAGAATGGGATAGGAATAATGATGCTTTCCTTGAATACTTTCATCCTCCAACTGTTCCTGAACCAGGCACAATTTGTATGTGCCTGCAATGCTCAATAAATGCATTTTCCAAGTAATTATCCAGCCTACCCTTGCAGCTTGTGTAAACTTTCACATCTATAGTAAACTTTGGCAAGGAATTTCAGAGTCATGCTACCTGTTGCATGAAAAACACTCATTTTCATTACTTCTTTTGAACCTGTATCCTATTGCCTTAATTTGATGCCTCTAGATCTTGTTTGTGCAGGAAGAAATAATGTATCCTATCCTTCCTCTCCATCCCAGTTTTGGGTTTCTTGACCTTTTCTTTATTGTCTCTTCATTTGACTCTTTTCTTAAGGCTGAAATCTGAAAGTTGTTCTTTGTGCAGAGATTGTTCCAAAGCCTTTGGTTCATCACTGTTGCACTTCTCTGAACCCTTTGCTATACTATATGCATTTTGAGATGAGGGACTGAAACCATACAGATGCCAGAAAGTGCCAAAATGATTCTCTTCCTTTCTTTCCCAAAATGTCCTAGCTTTCAAAAAAAGTTTTTTTGGGGGGTGGGGGGGGTGGGGGGGGGAAGGGTGTCTGTGACTACTGAGCTGCCTTTTTTGTTTGTTTGTTTGGTTGGTTTCCTATCGAAACTATCACAAGCCCCAAAGCTTTCTCTTCAGCTGTAAAGATCTGTTAAACACCCATAGATATACCTATCTACATAAGATGGATTTTCTTTTTTAAAGTCAATGCTCTTTCCTTGCACGGTAGCTGCATTTTACCTAAGCTCCTACAACTCTTCCTGGTCTTCTGCCATCTTTACTACTCCTGAATTTTCTTACCTAGTCTCATAGCAGAGTGAGATGAAAGAATATCAGTAAAGTAGTATTTGAGATATAAAGTATCAAAATCAAGCTATATACTCACTTTCTGCCAAAATACTAGGCTTATAAATCCAAATTTTTACTTTTTGCCATCTTCCCTCAGACTAGCATTGCCTGATTTGCAAGGAAGTAAAAAAGGAAAAGTACTATCACCTTTTTGGATAAACTGCCTGGGTTTGTGCAAGCAGCTTAGTAGCAAACTGAATGTGTGTTATCCACTTGTGAAAAGAAATTACAAACTAATGACTGCAGCCAGAAGCAGAAAAAGTGTACAACCCCATGACAAAGGAGAACCAGTCCTGTTTTGCAGCAGAGAAAGGAAGTCATTCATTTGACAACTGACTGTGCTCCAATGGTCTGCAAAACACTGCAAAGGCCTCCATGACTCTATGGAAAAGGTACAGCTATGTACTGGCAAATCTGCTGACCAAGGTAAATATTTCAAGTGAGGCTGCAGAGGAGAGATATGCATGTATTATTGAATGTGCTGAGGAAAACAACATGCAAGAGAACAAGTGGCCACAAAAAACTTCCATCAATAAAACTGGTCAAAAAAAAAATCAGTAGAGTAGGTCAAATTCTTTGCAACAAGAGGGCTAAGAAAGGGATATCAAATCATTCAGTGAAGACTTCTGAAGGTGCTTTTGCTGTGTAAGATATCCCAGACATCTCATGGAAAGCACATTTCAGCTCTGGCACTGCTCAGCTGGTAACTAGATGACCACAAGCCTTTAGAAGTTCTCACATAAATATATGTTTTCATGCAACGACAAGCTATACTTGTCGGTAATATACCATCATTGAAAGAAAAGGAGGGAGAGAGCCCAAGACTGTTTTCTACTTCTGTCTTCTCTGTCAGAGAAAAAGTGAAACTGGCTGCAATCGTTATAGTATCTATACTTGTAAAAACACAAAAGGTGACAAGAGGCCTCACTAAAAACTTTTATTTTTACAGCACTATCATTTTAAATTATCAAAAAAATATAAGTTAGCACAGAACTTCATTCATACATATAAAATGCATTATAACATGTATAATAAAATAGGGAATATAACAAATTAAAATTAAAACTTGTAAAAGCTACAAATAATTCAAGCTCAAACTCATTTCAAAGCAAATTTCCTGTCTTGTTTCACCAAGACAGGAAACTTTCCAAAATACTTGGATTTCTTAATGTAATGCTTTTTTGGTCAAAAATTCTCGAATCCTGTAAGTTTTGCTTTGAGAGAAAGAAAAATCCTTTAAGTGTTTCCAAATATTTTAATTATCTGTACAGTTCACCATACTAAGCAATATTCTGTGAAAGCACTCAGTTCCCATATATACCCCAGAACTCCTCATGGACTTGCAGAAACTACATGTACACAGGAAGTACTTCAAACAGCAAGGTAATCTTCAATACCAATTGCGCTACGTTGTTCCTCTTTTCTACAATTATCCCTGTCCAGCTATCCTCTATTATTAAATATATTTTAGTTAAAATGGATCAAGATGGACTCACTTTCAGAAACCCCTCAGAGCCTAGACTTACTTTTAGGCATAGACAATACAACTTCAACTTTATATTTTCAAAAAAAAATTTTTAAATGCAGTTGCATAACACTGAAGGAATAAATCCTGAATGTGATTTCAAATATATCTAATAGATGGAAATTCTGATTAAATTTGTCAAATACTTTACATAAAGTACATGCTATTGAAATATGAAAATATCACAGAATTAAATGTCACAAACCATTATAAAGATTGGATACAATTTAAGTTCCCCTACTGACTCAAATCTTTCTACATTTTCTAGAGTCACTATCCTGTTAATATTTAACAGGAATAAACATTAACTCTCAAAAGACCTGAATAAGATCCTAAACTACTGCCCAGAGATGGCCTATATCACCAGCAGTAGAAAATTAAGGCTGACATTGCTAGTTAGCTAAGGAAAGCTGCGGCAAAAGCCAAATTGCCATCATGCTTTGCCTCTGACAGTCCTCACTGAAAAGACATTCAGGGCAAGACTGAGACAGAGGAAGAGCGGATGGAGTATTGACCAAGATTAAATTTAGGTTCTCGTGTCTTAGTTAATTCCTCTTGCTTTTTAATAATCTCTTCTGCCTTGAGAAAAGTACATACTGTTCCTTCCCACCAAGGTCAATAGGAGTTTCAAAAATATCACTTGGCCCTTGGAGATCATTACTTAATTAACATACAAAATAAAAGCACTGGGATGGTGCTCGTTAATCTGAGGGATAAAGAGTAGGTCAGTGTTCAAACCAACACAGCAATAACAATGGATTTTGTATTTATGTCAGTACTGCATATTTAAACCTCAGGGAAGAGCTGTCATGGTCTACTTGTGCAACTGCAAATGTGGCCTCCTCAAGCTACGTTTTGAATAACTGTCACAGAGGAGCAAAAGCTTCTTTTATAGAGCCTCAAGGTCTCAGACTGTTTAGTCTATTGTGATGGTAAAAACTCTGTGGAGGTATTTTATGTGAATCACATCTTTAAAGTTATGCCTACATGATTTTGCATAAATATAATTCCATTTTTACCTTTGTGTCAGCAAAGGCCATTGCTGAATCACATATTTCGAACAACTTCAGCTATCTAAAGGAAAAAAAATCACAAAGGCATGACCTATGCAATTAAGTCTTAAATTTTACATTTAAAATTAATGCTATAATTTTGAACAAGAGTTTAATACTAAATATAACTTAATTTTAATATAATTTACCAACTATAAAACAATCCTTGCATACCTAGTCTCTCCTAAAGATTTATCATCTCCAGTAAGGAGAAAGCATTGAAAAGAAGATTCTGACTACTAGCTAACAAGATTTGGATTGAATACTCATTTCAAAGCCCTGTTTTCATCCACTGGGTAAATTAATACAGATCCACATTTTATGATAAAGAGTGAAAATTCACCACTCTTTATACAAAGGCCTGAGAAATTGGATTCATTTTAGGAATACAATAAGATCTTAGTCAATGAAAACCAGAAGAATCAGGGTCTGAAGCTGCTCGTTAGCATCTCAGTGTTTTTTTTCTTGCAACCAGCATCAGAACTGTCTTTTATATACCTTCTAACGCAGGAAGCCAACGGCGCCTCTTCTAGCCCACTCACATTTCTCTTCTTTAGAGAACAATCAAAGAGATGGGAGGACAACCGAAAAGTTTCAGATGGAATACTTAGCATTCATTCTAGGGCATAGTTTTCAAGTTGCCAAATCTAGACTGAGAATTAAGATAAACAAATGATAAGCACTAAACATAGAGCATATTACCATACTGTGAATTAATCCTTTGCTGCTTTTTGAAGAGTATTTGAGTCTCCTTTCCCTCAGGAGGCTGCTGGCACATATAATGACCTTCAGGTTGGGATTCCCTCAAACATTCCCACCAACCTAAGTTAGCTGTGTGTCTAAGCTAGCTGTTCTGAAAAAAATATACTGAATGTTTACATCTCACTGTTATTTAAAAGAGAATTTCCATTTAAATGAACCTCATAAAGCATGTCTTTTATGCTCACTTAATTTCATCACGCAAAATTTATAAATAAATTCAAATAAGATGTGCAGTAAAGAGAGCACAGTGCCTACTTCTACTATTGCAGCTCTATCCAGAAAAAATCCCTCAGATACCTCTTTTCACATACCTCAGTCTAAGATACATTGCCATAGAAACAGTTTATGTTTTCCAGTTGGGAACTTTAATTGCTATTGCCCAGAACATTTTTCATGCTGCTTGAAACAATGTTCTGCAAAACAAAAGTATTTTTATATCTGGAAACATTGTTAGTGTTACTACCAATAATATTTACCCTTAAAACATGATCTTGAGCCTATAACTTGACTGTTTTAAAAGTTAATTATCTTTGTCACCAGTAGATACGACAGAGGGAAGTTCAAGAGTTGTCCAGAGCATACATTTTTTTCCTGCCCACATTTGGCAAGGATGTCTGTATATAGTTCCAAGAAAGGTTTTTCAAATTAACGTTTCAACTATTTCTGACACAGAAACACTTGAAACACTACTCTTCACAACAAAAGTGCAGATTACGTTGTTGGCAGGTTATTTTTCTCTGCTGTGGTCAATGATTAATAACCACCAATCTATCTCCTGAAACACGTCTTTTTTCTTCTCTGTACCTATTTTCTAGTGATCTGATTCATTCCAGACCCTGATTCCAAGCCTGTCAAAATAGTAAAGCATAGATTAGCCTCACTTGCATTAGTCCTAGTGGCCCTATTGCATCCACCACTTTTCTCTTTTGTAGTTTCACTCTACTTTGGTGATTCTGCTTCCAGTGGCATTTGCCTGCACATTGCCTGTAAATATCATCTGACCAGGAATCATCCAGTAACAGGCTCTCTTATCTAAGCCTAGGGATACCTGTGAAAGCTTGCTTTTTTTTTTTTTTTTAACCAATTCATTTACAAAGTTTAACTGCTACAAACAATTGAGATGCACAAAGACATCTATACATACACATGCAAGCTTAAAAGTAATGGTTGACAAGCTATATAATAATATGTATATACACATGTTCAGTTACAAATACATTTTTTATTTAGTTATATATATTTTCCAGAATATAAACATTCTTCACCAGCACATTATAACAAACTGCTTGCAAACTAACTATTCCCTCCTATGGCTGCCTCAGCATATAAACTCCTCAGTGTACCGAGTTCTGCTTTACCTATACACTAAACCATACAGGAAACTATTATAATACTCAGCATACAAGAGAATGACACCTCTTGGCCTTCACTCACTCTCATTTTTCAAAGGGCCAGTCAACTGTCACTGCCAAGTTTTCATGGGGACAAATGTTACAGAGGACCCACAGTCCACACTGGCAAGGTTCTGGTAAAATACTCAGTTTCCTTGTTCAATAGTATAGCTAGATGCTGGGCTCTAACCTCACCATTCACTCATTTACACAATGAAACACCTAGCTGATGAGTTATGACAAATTCTGGTCTCGTCAGTCTCTCTCTATATTTATATATGCACACGTTTCTTCCAAGGCAACAGTGCTTTCTTGTGTGGAAGCCACTGCAATCACCTGCAGTTCACAGTTACAGCTAAAGAAGGATTTGCTGGAAGCTGTAAGCAGCAACAACTAGAAGCAACTGTGAGCTACTACTCACTATCAAAACTTTCCTTCCTCCCCAGTCCTTGCTCAGGGATAGCCATAGAAAACAAAACAAGGTAGAAGCACTGTGCCACCTGCATTGATCATTGCTGTAGGTCAGTTTTTCAATGGAAAACAATAGTATTCTGAGCAAAACAATCAACACTTTGAAGATAAGCAAGCCCAAACACCAAGCATGTAACCTTCAGTGCCCAGTTTCTTCTCTAGAGCTTTTGCGATCTTTTCATAGATGCACTGTCATTGACGGAGGCATGGATCACACCTAACRAAAAGGTACTGGACGTGGCTGGGGCATGTCAGGAAGGCTGCAACCTGCCTGAGGAGAAAGCTACATGCCAAAAAGAAGTCCAATGTGGGTGACCTCATTATATAACCAGGTAAAGCTTGAAAATATAGCAGGTGTAAATATCACATGGCTGAAGGTATGATAAACGCATAAACAAGAAATATAACCAGTAAAAACATACATAAACTCTTCATGATAATTTGTAAAGTAATGAGCAATCAAACAAATAAAGAGGGAACTGTCTAAGACTGCTGGACCACACAAAGCTGTTATTTGTCATTTGTGCTAACAGTAATCTGAATCAAGTCTGTTTCACAGAATCACAGAATCKCTGAGGTTGGAAGGGACCTCTGGAGATCATCTAGTAAAACCCCCCTGGCTCAAGCAGGGTCACCTAGAGCACATTGCACAGGATTGCATCCAGGCAGGTTTTGAATATCTCCAGAGAAGGAGACTCCACMACCTCTCTGGGCAACCTCTTCCAGTGCTCTGTCACCCTCACAGYGAAAAAGTATTTCCTCATGTTCAGATGGAAGYGTCTGTGTTTCAGTTTGTGCCCGTTGCCTCGCGTCCTGTCACTAGGCACCACTGAAGAGAGTCTGGCCCCATCCTCTCGACACCCTCCCTTCAGATACTTGTACACGTTGATAAGATCTCCTCTCAGCCTTCTCTTCTCCARGCTAAACAGGCCCAGCTCTCTCAGCCTTTCCTCATAAGAGAGATGCTCCAGTCCCCTAATCATCTTTGTGGCCCTTCGCTGGACTTGCTCCAGTAGTGCCACATCCCTCCTGTACTGGGGAGCCCAGAACTAGACACAGTACTCCAGATGTGAGTAATTTTTTCATAAAAAAAATAAATTACTGAGCAAGCAGGATCTCTAGAAAATAAGAGAGGCAGATTCTGGTACAAAGAATACTTACAGCATGGGTCCATTTGGCTTAAAGACTCAATAGCAAAGAATAGTCAGAATCAAAGGATAAAATAGGCTTCAGAAGGAAAAAGCAGGCAACTAACTGTATTTATTAATAACTGCAGATCTTATTTTATGGAGGAAGAGCTTTAAAATGCATTACTTTCATCTGCAACATAACAAAGATAAAAGGTAGCAAATTTTTAAAGTACATGCATGCACATGGAGATTAATGTACTTCTTGTGACAGAAATAAAGCAAACTGAATTTTTAAAATGAGACATGGGCCTTCTGTTACTCCAAGCCTAAACACTACAGACTATTCTACTCTTATTTCACTGGGGCCTTTCACTGGATTATTTGAAGCCATAAGATATGAAATATTGCAGTTAAAATGGATGACTTTCAGAACACTACCAGCACTTGCAAAAATCAATCAGGAAACAACCTCAGTCTAATCTCACAAGATTTACAACTTTGAAGTTATCTTGCATTCAGAAATCAACTTCTGATGAACCTTTTGCTTTTGGATGCTTTTCTGAACCAAGTCTGTAAACTCTTTTCCATTCAATAAAAAAAATCCTGATATGAAATGATTATCTATTGAACATCTTTAGTTTAAGCACTCTATATACTAAAGAAAACAGAACAAGCTGCAAGAATCTTGCAGTGTATATTAAAAGAGAAACATACTTGGACAAAACATTCACCTAAAGTGAGTGCCTGGAGGAATTTGAAACAAATATTTATTAATATTAATATATTCATTTGGTGGATTATCTTCCAAAGGCTCTCAGACAGCTGTTAATCCTGCAGAGTCCAAACCTCTGACACCACATATTTACTCAGCTTTGAAGTCTGCATTACTCTTTGTTTACTGATATGGTAAATATATCCTCCAGGGATTGTAGGGACACATTGACTACAGGGAATTTAAGAAAAGTATTTAAAATATGAACCAATCAGCTGTTATTATAAGCAATGGGATATTTTTGTTGTTGTTTTTGCTTTAAAAAGAAATTCATTTATCTGCTTCAAAGTTAGTAATATTTCCACAAAGCATAGGGTAGTTTTATTTGTGACTCTGAAGGAAAGTAGGTAATACAATGGAAAAGGTTTCAAACTGTATGAGTCACTCTATGACGAATGCATATTATTGTCATCCTTGCTTGATGAGAATTATCCAGCACAAGATTGATGCTACTACTTACTACATGGATAAAATACTTTTTCACCTTGATTGCACGACTAGAACTGCTAAAAATGATAGTATAGTTAATAGTACAAAAAAACAAAAAAAAACAAACAAAACCCACACACTGTTTTCCCATCTACCAGTTTTTCTTCATAATCCTTACAGATAAGAAGGATAACCTTTACAGATAACCCTTTACAGATCAGGAACTTCCATACCTCCCCCCCCCCCCAAGAAAAAGAGCTGTCCCTGTCAGGAAACAGGTGGGTTCCCCCCCCCTTTTGTTGTCATTTATAGAAATGGCAACATGTCTATATATGTTCTATATGTCATTTGCTATATGTCCCTATCAACATCACTTTCTTAGTCTAATCAAGTTTTTTACCATGTTCTTACTCCACTGTTTGTGTCTCAGATTTTCATACTAAATTCTATTTTATTATTTGAAAGCAAGATACAATTTCAGTGTCAACATTGTATGTAGTCATTGTTTGGTGCAAGACAATACTCTTTTTATAAAAAAAGCAGCAGTGAGATTTCTGGTCTACTGACAATTAATATGCACTTACAGGAATGAGATACCAAATCAAAAACTTAACACTAAATGGAAATTTACCATAAAGTATGATTGGAAGTACATATTCTGAAGCTTAAAGCTAGAAAGAAAGGCAAAGGCAAAAACACTTCAGCAACTGATAAAGTCAGATTATCAACAAAAGGAGAGCAGCAGGGTTGGATGGAATTTAATAAGCTTTAATAGACTTTTGAATAACTTTCACAAGGCTACAATATTTACTGAGACTCAAGAAAAGTTAAACAATTTGTATACTGCTACAATAAATATTATTCAGTACAAAGACAGCAAAGACTGAAAAAACTGATTATGAATTCATTTCATACCAACATTCACTAACAGCAAGTGCACAAAGAAAAATCAATATAAAGATAATGGCTGAAGACATGTAATCACATCTTGCTGAGCTGTTTAACAATGACATGTCAAGTCACCAGTTTAGACAAGACAACCTGTGAAACAACACACAAACAAAAAAGAAAAAACAGGAGAAAAACACTGTTGTTCTACAACCTGCCTCCCTGGAAGAATGAGTCTCAGAAAACAAAACAACAAACAAAAAACAACTGCCAAAGTACAAAAATATAACTGAATACATTTAAGGTTCAATGGCATATGAATCAGTAACCTGTTTACTCTGGCATCACTTCAGACAGTGTCAGGCAATTCTGAAAAAGCCCTTTTTTTCTTTTTCTCCATAATGTTCAAACAGCATAGCCTAGGAGGAATATTGCAAGAATCTTATTTGACTACTTTGTAAGCAAGAGAGGGTGGGTATAAATTTAAAAAAATAAAAAAAAATAAAAACATGCTCTAGAAAGCAGGCTATTTGATCCAATTTTTTAGAAATAGTATGTCACTAATAAAATATATATAATGTACAAAATATATAAAATGTATATAGGTATGTATATATCAAGAATAGAAGCTATTTTTCTATGGCATTGTTAGTTCATTGAAATTCAATTGAATTACACTCTGCATGGTTTTGTTCAGTATTTATTACGTCATTATTACAGCCTCAAAAATAGACTACTCACACTCTTGGATGCCCCATAGACTGCATATCATGTTTAAAAGAAGCATATGTTTAAACAAAGCAAACACCTTTGAACTGGTCAATCGTAGATTAATTGATAAAAGAATTAGTAGAATGGCAATAAGTGGAAGGATTATTTCCAAAATTCTTTTCTGGAAGCCATATTTTTGTTTTTTCTCCTAAAACTATTTTTAATGACTACAAATCTCTCATATACATCATCATTGTAAAGGTATTGTAAAGAAAAAAAGAATTATTTCTTATAGAAACAAACAAATAATAAAAATGTCAGAAAATGCAGTTCTTGCCAGAATCTGTCAGCTACATGGGTCATAAGGAAAAATAGCTCAGCATAGGTTGCTTTATTACATAAGCGCTGGGATATTAATTACCCCAAATTTAAACTCTAATAAAATATTCATGCTGCTTTGCATAGGTGGGGAAGTAGACACAGTAGAAAGTTCTGTCTATGAACATTATCCAAGCTTAGTTTAGCACAGAAGTGTTCTTTAAAAACTTTAATCCTGAAATTAATGATTGGTAGAGCATATGAAATACTAACTGAAAAAAAAAATTCAGTAGGGTTGAAGAAATTGTTGAACCTCAAGATCAATATTTATGATACATATGCAAGTTTTCTAAACAGAAAAGTTCAGATAGTTTGCAGCTGAGTGAAATAGGATTGATTTTAATTTGCATAATATCAATTTTGCTTTTACAATCTAATATCTCTCTCAGGGACAGTTTCATTTCAGCACAGTTATGTCAATAACTTGCAAATCAAGACTTAGAAAGGACAATGGAGATTAAAAGAACAAACATATTTATCTGGTTTTCACTTATAATGCTTCTCTATGACACTGACCATCAGGAAAGCAAACTGTGATCTCAGTTTTGCATTAATAGGTGCCTTACTTTCACCAGTTTCAGAACATGGTACATTATTTATTTGACTTTATTCATTGCTTTACCATCTTATAACCAGAAAAGATGACAAAACCAGGGTGGCTGCATCTAAAATCATTTTTGGAAGGGAGCACTATAAACTGAAGTAGGGGCTGGAGGAGAAGACAGGGCAGAAGTGGAGTTGAGACTGAGACTTGAGCCAGGGGCTGGTTCAGAACTGGATTATATCCCCCAAAAAGGCTCAAGGCAGGTCTCATTCTCACATGCATAGGCCTGGGAACATAGGTGCCCGGCTGAGTCGCCTGATTTGGAAGTCTGCAGTACTTGCATGACTAGTTGTACCACAAATAAAACAAACAGCCAAACTAGTGATGACTGGACAATCATTCATCCAGTACAGCTGGTAAGCGAGTAACACCTCCGCAGCTGCTCAGACATCACAAAGGGTTACCTCCATGAATATAACTAGCAAAAAATAGTTTGACTAAATCTTGTTCATACTATGCTCCCACACATTGCTGTTCAAGGAATCAACGTACTGACAAAAAATTGTTGACATATTGAACTGCTTAAGTGAATCGCACAAGCACCAACTAGAGGACTCCACAGTGAATGCTGAGTGCTTGCTTTTTGTAACATTGAATAGCACAGACACCATGTAGCTCCTTTAAACAAACATGCAGGGAAAAAAACCCAAAGAGCTGGTGTCCGAGATGGACAAAAGTAGCTGGAAAGGTCATATTGAACAAAAACACGGTAAAGTCATATAGCATCAAAATTATACGACAGAACCAGGAACTGTCAAGTCAAATCAAGTCACAAGGTGTCTCCATTGTGAGGACCTATGTCCAACAGTACTGCAGATCAGATGTTTCAGAAGGTTTTCAAATACTTACCCGCAGAAACTTGTATAATATACTCACAATAGGAACTTCCTTGTTCATTCCTACAAGTGATACACTACTGTCTAAAGTCACCACTAGCTACTTTATATGTCCTACATTCAATACCAGTCATTCAAGCTTATGGTAAGATCCATGGCTAATAGCAGCATAGCTTAAAAGTTTACACTCTGCAGTTCAGGAATGGCTGTCCTTTCTCAGTCTTCCCCTTCTCCTGAACCGCTTTCCAGCTATGCTCTTCTGTGTGCTATAAGACACCATCTCAATTGAATCCTCTCATCTGAACAGAAAGAAAAAATTAAAAAAAAAAAAATCACACCAAGCGTCTACTTCTACTGAACTCAATGTACATTAAAGGCTGGATCCATCCCACCCAAATTTAATTATTTAAAAATTGAGTCCCTACTGCAAGTTACTCAAAGAGTGGAGAAAGACTGGAATTCCTCAATTCCTTGATTTTTCACAGCCTAATGTCGTTCTTTATGGTAAATTAACCTTCTGAGAGTGCTTCTCTCCTCTGATTAGAGTGAGACTAAAACACAAGCTTTGATAATACACTTAACATTCTGACAGTTAAAGTCAGGGAAAAAAACTCTTACGTACAGAACTCATAGGATAAAACATTGATGCAAAGAGTTGCCGAGCAGAAAAGTGAAATTTGCAGATGATGTAGAATTTGGGAGCAACAATCAACCCAGCAGAGGTCTGGAAATAACTGTAGGGAAATAAATACAACTAAGTTTAATAATTTGCTTTTCCTAGAAGACCTCCCCAAAATAGGTCTTTTTGTTCAGCAAAAAAATTTTCAAAGAAGGCATGTAACAAGAAATCCCTTAAACTAAATTATTTACCTGTTTAGATTTGAAGTTTTTTTAGTAAATCATCATGGTCTGATGGCAAACTTAATCTTTTCACTAAGCTTATTTCCAGTGTTGAATATTGGAGGGCAGGTGTAGGGCAGGTACATCATTTCCAGCATTTTTTCTTTTTAAAAGGTGATTTCAGTGAACTGGCTCTAAGATAGACTATTTACACAGATGAGAACACCACAAACATTTCCAGACAGTTTATACTGTCATGCTGAATTCACTACCTCAGGGCAATACCATTCCATGTAATTTTGTTATGGGTTACCACTGTGTTGCTGTACGTAATAGCATAAAACTAGAGAAATACAATAGTGACTACAGTTCTGTACACCTATAGATTTTAGGGACAGCTATCTTTTTTCATAATAAGCTGGCTCTTAGTTATGCTGGTCCCCTCATCTTGGGTGTAAGAGGTGATTTCTAAACAGGAATATTGCCTACACAATGAAGAAACACCATGCATTTCTGGAATGAAACACATCAAATACTTGGGAAAATGAAATCCCTCCTAGAAGGGTATTTAACATTTACAGTGCCCCATGTTTTAGTATTCTGTTCCTCATGAAAACATGTTGCCTTTCTGCAGGATACACATAAGGTTTCATCATTAATATGAAGCTTGTCATTTCAGTGCTAGGGCATAGAATATTTCTGAGTGGTTGCTTGGTGGGTGGATCGGACTTTGCTCATGCTCATCACCGTTTAAAAAGTCTCTGTGGGATAAGGTCACGGTCTCAGCATATCTGATGCGACATGAAAGCGTTCTCTTCCCTTGTGCAACTGGCAAACACAGCATCTATTCTCATCCCGTGATAACCTAGCAACAGAAGCATGGGCCCACTTGGCCAAAAAGCGCAATTAACTCCCATTTCACAAGGTTTACAGCTCAGCAGCCTGCAGTTTATTTCAAATGCAGCATTTGTAAGCTTTTTTTTTTTGAGCAATTGTGATTGTTATGCACAATTTTTTCTTTTTTAAATATAAAGCATTCCAATAAGGTTGATCAACTATCACCCTATGAGTAGCTACTCACTGGATTGTTTTGTTTTTTAAATGAGTAAATTGTGTAAGTACTTTCAAGAGTCTTAACTATCTCAGGTCCTTAGGTATTTTTAGGTCCTACTTTAAGTCCACACCCATCCTCAAAGGCAAAACTGCAGATTGTCCACGCTGTTTGTGAGTTGGTGCGTTCTCAGAATATGGCAAGGGAAAGGGCACACAAGCCACAGAGCAGCAAAACTTAAACTAGCCGAACTTATCTTGTAGAAAGCATAGATACAGCTCTTTGGCATCACCAGCCATCCAGTCAGGCTTCTCACTCTGTTCCCCAAATGCCATCTGCTAAGTGTAATCCCAGGTGCCCCTGAAGCAGCCTCGGCTTCAGCTGCCTCCAGTTTTGTGCTATTCCCAGCCACGTTACTCTTGTCCCCTAACACAGGGCCTCAGCAACAACTTTGGGGCTGCTCGCAACTCACAGCAAACCAGAAGGGACTTCTGGCCTGATAGACAGGCCCTGGCCAAAGAAAACTATGCAAAGATGAAATGTTTCTCAATTTCTAGAGCAAGGAGAAAGCTAGAGAAGCAGGATGGGTTCAGCTCTCCAAATTTTGATATGGAGAGGAAGGTAGTACTAGCAAAACTCCTGAGAATTACTAACAGCAAAGACAGTAATAAAACATTTCAAACCCTTTACCTTTCCCTATTCAAATACAACAAGATGCATGGGTAAACTTTTTTCCAGAGAAGATATTTACATTAGCCCAATAGAGGTTTTGAAATAATAAAATTAGTATGCAGAGTAGAAGACAACAACAACAGATTGTTCACAATCAATCATGCTCAAGAGTGAGACAAAATTTGCATTCAAATTATTATTTAGGAATAACAAACCACATTAATTGACAAACTATTACTGTTGAACTGACAAAGCATATTACAGTATGCAATTGTTTTTGAGCTGTGTTAAGACAAAAGTATGGATCACAAACTAGTGGTTCCCATAGTAAGTGAAGTGAACCGCAGGCTAGTTGTGCTATGGCTGTAGCCCCAAAGGAGTGTGCAGTATCAGCATGTGGAATCTAACTGTATAGGCAGTTATGCAGATTCAATTTGATCTTGGAACATCCCACTTTTTTTGATGTTTATAGAAGAGTCCATACCAGAGTCCCTTATGTGGTCCTATATTTTATCCACAGGAAGAAAATGGAAAGACAAAACCTGCTAAAACAGATGAGGGGATATTCCCAGGGTTATTTTTTCTTCACTTTTGCTTCACTAACTATGGATCCAGAAGGAATAATGATCGATATTTATACCTCATAAAACCACAGTGATAATAAGGAGCCAAGTGCTCCACTAGTCTCTCCAGAAGATTTTATGTCCTTTGCCCCCAGAAGACATTATCACATAGGCATATAGGCACATGCATGCAACAATGCTGAGCAGCAGGAGGAAACAGTTGCCATTTTACATTTACTTCAGTCTAAAAAACATTGGTGCAAACAATCTTTAGTAATTTTTTAACTACTGTCATCATTTTGATGTAGCTACTCTAGCGCAGGAATAACCTTTACAGAACTGCTCTGTTCCCTCGCCTCTTTGCGCGAGTTGTTGGAACAAGGACACGAAGCCTCTCTCTTCCTGTGGGGTGTAATCCACCACGAGCAGCTGCGACCACGAGTCCGCAAAGCCCGCTCACAGCAAACACCCCCGAAATCCCAGGCCACATGCCACTGCCTGACACCAGCGTGAGTGGGCTCTCGGGCCACCTGAGGCTGCTAATATTAGCCTGTATCTTCTCCTTAACGTAAACACAACTAGCAAGGGTTGGTAACATATTAAAAGTTACTTTTAAAGTTACAATCCTCTTTAGATTTATAACAGTCTAAACAATGGCTGGGGATCAGCACTGGCCCACCACAACTGCCAGTCTTCAAAACAAGGCATCTATAATCCTATATTTAACCCCTCTTCTGTATTCTTCCAAATGCAGCTCCTTATATTCTCCAGGAAACATAAATAGTAATCTCACTTTTTTCCTCCTTTCTCATCTCAATTTTCTTCTTTTCCTCTTCGCACCTATTGCAAGATACTAAGATTTTTTTTCTCCATTTAAGGAAATTTGGCTCAAACAGAACACTACGCATACAAAATGAAAGCCTCATCTTGAGGAGAGCCTCTGTCATGGATTTTTTTTTTTTTTTTTTTTTAAATCAGAAGTGCCTTACTGCAACTATTTGAAAACTCTTCCTAAACAAACAACTGATAAATATTTAATATTTATTAGCAGTTTTTCAAATAAGCCTATTTTTTTCATAGGCTGATATTATTCTGATGCTTTCTTAATACACAGCTGAACATTTAATTCTATTCCTCACTTTCTCCAGCCATATAAGAGTACACTCCATATAACATATCTATGATACTAAAAAAATTACAATATGATTTTAAATCATAAGTTCTTGACAGAACATAACTATTTATCAGCCACRTTATTACAGAATTAATTTTACTCTGGTGACAAAGCATCAGTTTGATTAACTGATGACAATGATTGAAAATTTTAAGGATAGCTTCAAGTTAGGTTCTTATCATGAATCAATCTTAATAGAAAATTAAATATTCAACTAGTATCCACTTGTCCAAGCAAAATACATTACACTTGACAGCAACACAAGCGAGTGCAGACTGAAGATAGTTTAAATTTGAGTTAATAAAATCCCACTAAGTGCCTTCCTCTCTCTAAACTTCTCAGATTTTGATTTCATTTGGAAAACATCTAAGAACACCCCCATTTTTCCTCAAGCCTGCAGCTCCTTATGTAACATTTAAAATCTGAGAAGCACTGCTGGTCTCCTGGTCTTGCAACCAATCTGAATCGACTCCCACTAGTGCAACCTTTATCACTTTAGATTTGTAGAAAGAGGCAGAAGGGAAAAATAACAACTATTCTATCATTTAAAGAGTTAGTCTCAGAATGACATGCACCTAAATCTTTTCCTTTTTTGTTTGTGAAAAATTTTGTATGCAGCAAAAAAGCAATAAATGTGTTCTTGTCATTAACTTTATTATCATATCTAACACAGAAGAGCCTCTATTATCATGCTCCTTTTGACCATAGCCATTTCTCAGTTTACGTTCCTCTGTTTAATATAGGTTATATAAAAAAAATATACAGATGTGAACACAGGGAAAAAATCATTACAACTAGTGATACAGATTCTAGATACATTTATCTAACAGCCTAAGATCTGGATAATATTCATACATATGAGGGACATAAGACTTATCACATAGCAAGAGACAACTAGATAAAACTGTGAATTCAATAAGGCTAAATAATTGAAAGGGTCATAAAATTAATTAGTTTTCGTATCAGCTTTCACAAGTCGTGTGTGATCAGCACTTTGCAGAAAACGACTGTAGCTTTCTGTTACTAAGGATATTACAGTCTCCAATACGCTCCAACAATAGGACACAAGTTAAGAAATAGTAAGGTGCTGCCATTAAAGGTTGATTTTCCCAACTTCTTCCTAAGATCAAGTTAATAATATAGCACATCTTAGCTGAGAAACTATATCATGCATTTACTGAAAAGCGTTAAATATGTACATTCATTCCCTAAATCATGTTAAAAAAGGGGGGGGGGGGCAAAAAATGGCACAGAGGCAGACCACTCCACAAGTGCTTGTATGATTACACTTCCTCAGGGAGGTGGAAAACACCTCGAGACAGTGAGACATTGGGGAGTGGGGCAGAGCAGAGATAACTGAACTGGAAATCAGCAGGGCTATCAGACCTGCACTTCCATACAATTGCTCCAAATAGCTTAGCTATTTTAAGAGGGTCATAATTTAATTGGGCTATTAATACAGCTAAGGGTGTTCAGGTCACCTGAAATCTATGTAGAGTCTCTTTTCCAGAGGAGTATCAGATTAAGAGTCAATAATATTAGTTATCAAAATGTTAAGTGAAACATTTTGATAACTAATTTGCATATAGCAAACTTTACATCTTATGTACAAACGATGCTCCAACTTATTACCCTTACAACATACTGTGCAAACTATTTCTAGGATTTATCCTATAGTTTCTGATTAAAAGGCAGTTCCAAAGCTCTACTCCATTCATGGTTAGGTACATTATTCTAAATGCACTAGAGACCAAACTATTTAATCCTACTTCACTACTGTCCTTTAAAAATAATCATTTTCAAAGGACAGAGAAGAAGAAGAAAAGATACTTGCAGGTGGGTAAAACAAAAAGAATCATAACTACTCTCTTGATTAGTTTAAGCAAACCATTCTTTCAAAATCTCTTATTATACCCCATCTCATTCTCCTAACTCTTTCCACCTTATCATCCTCTGCATTGCACTTAGTTTGGTGGCTTTTTTTTTTCTTTACTGTAAAACTCTCCACAAGTATATTAAAAAGGGGTGATAAGGAATGTCTGGTTACAGATCAGACCCAATCAATCAAGAAAGATAATTTAAAACATTAAAGCTTGACCTGTAATCATAGCATCCCTAAAGTAGTCCAATTAGTACAATTCACTGTATACAGTAGAGTTTTAAAAATGAATAAGGTCAAACCCAGCCCTCAAAAAGCCTCAGCTGCCACTGAAATTCATAAGATGCTTCACCAGAAATGATTAAAGCTCAGGGCAGCATCACAGAAAGTATCATCTAAAAAGCTTCCACTTTCCATGGAGAACTGTTAAGAAAGTGAGAACACATTATTGTTACAGGAGCAACCTGCATTTATATCACTGATATAATACCATTCATATTATATTATTAATGGTGAATTTCTTCAGATGCTCATCTTTGCAAGGTTTTTCTTTTTCCTCCCCTAGTATAGAAACAAGGCAGCAGAATTGTGGGTTTACAGCAATCTCCCTCCCTGCTCCAAAAAACAAAAAGCGCCCCCCCAAAGTCACACCTAAGTTCTATCCATGGAAGCAGTCACAGTGACTACAAGGCAAAAAATAAGCATCTTCCACAAAAGCATACTTATCTACTAAAGTTTTTAAATAAAATAGTTGCAAGCACAAAATGCAGCTGCAGAGCAGGTAGCTGGACAAAGTACAGATGTTGGATACAGACATTTGTTTTCTTCCTCTCCTCAATTCTTAACATGCGCAGCTGCAACCACATTTAAGGAAAGGTCTACCATCATTCTAGATGCTAGATTGCAGAAAAGGATGCATTTGAACTCTTATAAATGTTCTGTACTTTTCCTGTAGACAACAGGTATTCTCCCTTTCTGTGCTGACAGGCAATTAGACTTGCAACCAGAGGAGGGGGGGGCCACGGCAGCAGAAAGGGCACCGAGCACTTTGATAGGGTTTGTGTTCTTTTTAAAGAGATCTTTGTGTTAGCATGTCATTTAAGTCCTCTCCATAGGACAACGCTGCATCTATACCCTTTTCCTGCCAGTCAGCTGGTCTGGAGAGATGAGAATTGGGGATGGGGAGGAAGTCAACAAAAGTTGCAGAGATTTCAGTGCAGGCCTATCCAAAGGGCATCACTGTAACTCACTCCGAGCTCTGATGGGAGCTATGCACATAAACAGTCATACAAGAACCCCACATGTGGCAGTGCAAACAGCTAGCAGCATCCACCAATTCCAATCTTTGATATGCTTTCCTGATAAAACATCATTTCTTAAAATAATCGTTTTTAGAGTTTGACAGCTGCTATAGTTTCGGTATTAAGCCTTGTATATTAGCTAAGCAATTCTGTTAAACACATTCAGTGATATTAGCATAATTACTAGCTATAGCTCCTTTCCTGCAAACAGCTGCAGCTAAAAGTACTTTTAGGTACTGCTCAAACACAACAGGGTACACACAGCTGACACACTGGTCAGTAATGTCAGGATGAAGATGTTTATTTCTCCCAAACTACACTTCACACATCTGAGCATGAGGGATACATGATGATACAATTTGAATATATCATCATAGAATCTGAAAAGAAATTTAACAACTGCCAAAAACACTTATTTTGCTACTACAATAAAAATAATTGGAGTACCAGTTGCAAAATTTTAACTACTCGAATAAATGTTCCTTATCTGTTTAAGTAAACACTTGCATGTTCTAAAATTAAATACATAAATATTTAGTCTATTAAGTGAGATAATTTGAAATAAATGGATCAGAAAAGACAACAAATAAGTATTTTATGTGCTACTTAACTTTCTGTGAGACTCTAACCTRTAAAATATGAGATGTCATTGTTCTGCTTAGGCTTGCTAGGAACAGTATTGAAAATAACTGTTGGAAAGCCATAGAGTACCTACAGATGAATCTACAAAGTCCAATATGTTAATGCATTCATTTTCAAAAAAAATTACACCTTCACACTAGGAAAGCACTTTGATCTAGATGAGAAATGGAAATAAAAGTCCACAGATTTTCATTTCCTTCTTTCAAACTTTGAAAGGAGAATGAATATCTATTTGATAATAGAAGAGCATTGCTACAGAACCTGCCATTTTCCACTAAGATTCCCAAAAGCTTTGATTATTTTCTTTCATATAAGCCTTAGAAGACACCTGTAGATGAATAAAGCAAACCAATAAGCTATAGTACTATATTTTGTTGAATAAGACATAAGGACAAAAAAATCTCTCTTCTAAGCCTTTAATATATTTATGTATCAGGCAACCAAATCTATCAGTAAAAGCAAAAAAGTGAAACTGAAGTATAAAATCTGTATTAGATGAAACCAATCTTGCAGTTTTCTACAGCGGGCATTTTCAAGAAAAGGGAAACAGGAAAACTCTGTTTCTTTATTTTCCAGGAAAAAAAGGTTTTAAATTATTATCATATCATTTTATTTTTGCATTGGTTAAAAGAATTAGTCAAATCGTAATTGAAAAGCTTTGTCATCTCAATGATATAGAAATTAGAGCAGATAACAGAGGTTAATCTGCACTTGCCAAAAAAGATGGGGAAATAAGAGGATTTATTTTGGAATCTGGATCTATGAAAATAATTTTCCATAAGAGACAGCCTGCATACACTGTGTGCGTGGCATACGTACACAGCAGACTTCCTTCCAGCATGTGCTTTTCACACTCGTGTGTGCTTTTGTACACACACTTGCAGTTCCTCATTGTGACCCTTCTTCTGCGAGATACTGGAAAAGCAAAGTCAAATTCTGGAAAAATCCCCTAAGATATTTTATCTACAAACGAACCACAGAGGATTTAACCAAATAGGTTCAGTTGTCATTGTCGACTTTACTGTCAAATAAGAGGAGGCTTATCTGGTGAAGCAAGCTGACTTTGCCCAAAGCAAAAGCAAAGAATAGACATCAGATAGGGGTTTATTGTTTGTATTTTTAAATAACATTGCTGCTTGTAAGAATAGATCCTTAATAATGTGAATGCTTTATAAACTGTTTAATCTGAAGTAAAAAAAAACGTTACTCTTTCTTATAATACCAAGTGATTTACAAATATTACATGGACTTTCAAAAAGAGATTTAACAGCAAACAGATTCAGGCTCTGATGAGTTTCTTTTTATTGATCAAATGCTAGACAGAGAAAGGAGGCAGAYTGGAAATCACAAAACCATACGTACTAATACTCAACAAATTAACCTCAACCATGTTAAGCCCCAAACATGTATTCTGATTTTGCCTTTAAAGCCTGAACAAAAGTAGTAAGGAATCAAGGTTTTACTAAGTTAGGTAACATAGAAGCACCCGGTGATACACACCTTACTTTTAAAGCTTGCTAGATAAGAATGAGGTATTCCCTACAAGTGTAAAGCACAGCAATTTTATTACAGAGGAGCAGATACTGAATAAGCAATAGTAAAAAATAATATCTGTATAGTATATTTAACTACCACAAGGGCTCAGAAGGAGAGAACTCACACTATTCTGTATRATTTCCCATACAGAACACAAATAACTTTATTTCTGTCAAGCTTTCATTCTTTGTAGGTTGTAAAGCTTAGCACTTRTACCTTGTTTGTTATCGTCTCCACCTTTAAAAGAAGGAATGCAAAGACCACAACTCCTCACCATTTAGAATTTTTTGGAACAGCAACTTTTCTCCAAACAGGACTTTTGATCTTGCTTTCAATCTCTTAGACATTCTGATAGACTGTAAATGGGAACTCTGTTTACAGAAAAGTAATGAAAAAAGAAACATCTAGCAGGAAAATTAATATATCTATTAGGTGCACTTTAGTTTTTGATATTAACAACATGAACTCCTTTTTACAAGACATATCAAAGTCTACATTCTCAGAACACCACTTTTTTCAAAAACAGAAAATATTATTAAAGAAACAACAAACAACTTTGAAAAGCTCAGAGGYTGACTTTTCTTCAGTGACATCTCCAGCAGCTTTGTCAGAAATTCCTATTTTTCCTGAGAGTTGCATTTTGAAATCTTAGGCTGTGGAGATGAGACTTTGTTTAAAAGCCTGGAAAGAAAATTTTGTTCTAATAGCAACCCCTCATTTGTAAATGTTGGTGTCACTAGGTCTCTAAGGAACCATCAAGTTACCTTTCCTAGTAAGGCTTTAATAGCTTCAGAGACTTCAGCACTAAGAAGGAGTGAGGAGACAGAGCAAGGGTGAGCTCACCGAAATGAGGGAAAGAAAGCATGTTTGTGAACTGGGAGAAGCATTCTAACAAACTAAAAATTGGCTTAAGAGCAACGATACCTACATTTTCATGGAGGAAGTTTTGAAAAACAAAAAGCAAACTACTAGTTTAAAGTTGCATTAATGTTGCACTGAATACTCAGCTTTCCTACGTTTGTATTGCGTTATAAAGTTTAGATTTATGTTATTTAACTAATAGCCTTTAGAGTTATTCCTGCTGTCTACTTAGACAAAATTGCCAAGGACTCTAATACTAATTTTAGTTGAGGTACAGCAAGATCAAGCTCTTGAAGAGTAAACAGAGGAATTTTTTTCTTTAATAGCTGTACAGAAGCAGAACTCAAGCAGAACTAAGTACTATCATCAATATTATCAACTATATAGCTGCAGAGCTATATTTTCACCCCTTTAACCCCCTTCATCTCTTGAAGATATTATATATTTGATCCACAATGCACAAAATTAGCTGATACAAACATCTTTACAGCTAGAGTAAATCTGTTTTCTGCACTTTAAGCAGCATATAATTTTACCAAATTTGTTGCAGCTGGAAAAACAAATGCCAGAAGTGTTTAAGTAACTTTATAAATATTACTAGGTTTTCCTAGGCTTATTATATCCTGTGGCCTGCAGGTAAGAGACATGTATTTTACCCATACACTCTTTGCTTCATCAGCCTGAGCTATGGAGAACAGAAAAAGGGCCCAGATTCCTCCCAGTGGGGATTTAGTGGCACACTGTGCAATGCCATAGCAATAGCAGAGGTTTCACCAGAAGCCCAGTCTGTTCTCAGAATTCAATCGCATTTCAGCAATGGACTGAAAAGCCTCTTCCAGGGCTGATGTAGCTTTTGTTTTACCCATATAATATGAAAAACCTAAGTTACATTATTATGCTCCATCCTGGTGCTTCTACTCACTCTGTACTGACATATAGTTAGAAGAATATTTTTCTAGTGAAATGCAAATACAGGAAATACAAATACAGGAAGAAACTCGAGAGGAAAGTGAGACATTGTTTCTGAAAGCAACATCAAGAGACCTTATTAGCATCTAGAAAATGTATTGTTTTAACTATTCAAGTATAGGACAGCTGTACAGATAAGTCAGGCAATTTTAGTCATCCACATATATTACTCTAACTTCTTTTCAGAAATATGACAGCATAAAAAATACACACAGTAGTCCAGTACATGCTGTATAAATACCAACTATCAAAGTAATTAGATCATAACAAATCCGAATGTAGTCAAGGCCTAAAGATTGCCACACTTGTTGAGCGCTCACATTTAACAATAACTGAGTTCTCCTTTCAAGTAACTCAAATTCAAAAAAAAAAAAAGAAAAGAAAAGAAAAGAAAAAAGGAAAAAGTATGTACTAACTGCAGAGTAACTATTTAACTGTTGACAGCATAAAGAATGTATGAAGTGGTAAGTTTTGCTTCCACTGGACACACAAGTGACAAATTTCATACAAGTAGCCAGTGGTTAGTTATTACGTGTATTAAAATAATTGGAAGCATGAGACTATAAATGACAAAAAAGAGAGTTGCTGTTGCATACCCTATTCTCTTTCCTCAGGGTCCACTTACTGCCACTGTCATAGCCAGGAGACTGGGTTAAACTTCTAACTAAACCAGCCAACTGGAACTGTATGGCCATTTCTATGCTGTTATAATATACTTTTTCAAATTATCTATCTTTCCTGTTTTATGCTGTACAAAGAGTAAGTAGAGTTCACATCAAAGAAATTTCCCACCTTGCTTAAACACACAAAATGAGCATTTCATGTTCACAGAAGCATATCAATAGTCACCAGCTCCTGAGTAAAGCAGTCACTGATCACAGAGTGCACAAGTGCACTTTAACTTATTAGAAGAAATAACTTTTACTTGGCTGTCACAGTTACTAGGGTCAGGAGGGCCTATCATGAAAAATATTTGSTTAGCTGAAGATTTTCATCTCCTGTAGCTAAACTGAAAAAATAACCATTCTTTTCAACATTAAGACAATGTTATTAAAACAAATAAAAAACCCAAACAGAGTTCTGGATTTTTTGTTTGTTTGTTTTTAATTAAAGTAAGTGTACTTAAGCTGGTATCTGCATGCTTCAAGAACTGGCTGACCTTCACCTACTAATCACTGGAACATGAAAAAAGAATGATGAATCAAGAGTTGCAGTAACCAGCTTCATTTTTTCCATTAAGATTGAAGGTTGCTGTTTTCTGTAAAGATTATTTGAAACAGTTCCTAAGAGCATGGCACATTAGTCTGAGGTAGTGCTGATGAGCCTGAATCAAACTTCATTCACAGCAATATTTTCCAGGATGATTGTAAATAAGAGTCTTTGTTGTTTATAAATAAAGCAATAGGGTCTCATTAAGAACTTCAAAAAGAATGCCTGAATCTAGACAGAGTTTCATTGTGACAGGCTTTACCTTAAACTGATTTATTTTGCTTGAGACTTGTTGCAATTTACCCAAGCAGGTAATCACTCTTCTACTTAAATCATGAGCCAGCCAAACCTGCAGGAATGCTTTAGCAATCTGCACAGCACAACATTGCTAAATGCCTCATTGAGGATACTCCACTGTACTCTCAACACTGAGAGGAGATCCCCATCAACAGGATTTGACCCTATGAAAGGTAGTTTTCCCTTTTGTCTCGCTCCATAATTTCTCTCTCTCATATGTAGTTAACCCACACCACAGTGGAATTAATTCCAAGGCAACTTAAGACCAACTAACATATTATGTTACCATTATTTTTACAGCTATATTGGTAAAAACAAACAAAAAAAGACACCACCAAAAAAAAAAACCCACACTAGTAAAGTTCTACACACTAGTTGATTTTTCTTTACCTATTTCTAAAGTGCTTACTGCATTTTAAAGAATTCAAACGTACACTTAGAAGTTGTCAGAGTTTCCAGAGTCCTGCTATGTATTGCTTCAGAGCCAACAGGGGAAAACTATTCTCTGCTACCAGAAATGCAGCTATCAGTTGCGGGGCAGGGGGGAGGGAAATTCTTATCTTTCTGAAAATATTTTAAACCATATTCCATATGTTCACACATTGTACTTTGATCACCACATTAACCTGGAAACAAAAAATTAGGTTTAACTTTATGGACTGAAAGTTTCTTAGAAGTAAACACATCAAAAAGATTAACATATCCTTGTTTCCTTTGAAATTAAGGATGTAACTTCAATTAAAATATTTCATAGAACTTATAACATTAAGGCATATATTAAAGTATTAATTTTAGATTTAAGAGGTATGAATAAAAATAAAAAACAGAAAAGTTTAAAGGTTCCTATTAACCATTTTTGTTAACTGGAATTCTCATTTGCTTTGGTCCCCCTTGTAAGCTCATTTACCTGAAAGGACAGGGGAAAACAATGGGGGGGAGGGTAAGGAAATCAAGAAAAGCAGGGCTCATTGAAGCTGGTCAAGGAGAAAAAAAAAATCCTAGTTGAAAGAAATAAGGACTCTGCATTCACCTTAAAAAATGCCATGGAGTCAAAGCATTCATTTGACCTGGTGAATGTCCTAGTTTATGTTTTGGATAATAGAATAGGAATACGATCCGTATTCCTCGCTTGACTAGAATGAATTCTTTCTTCATGAGAGAAGACGACAGGTTTTAGCCTTCCAGCAGCTTTTTGTATCTCCCTTCCTCATGGTTGTATTAAACATCACAAATACAGTATTAATAACATCACCAGCCTCTTTCTCTCTCTAGTCAGCTTTGCCTTTCTCCAGCAAGCCCTCATACAGATACGCTGAAGACTTGGTTTTATTGTCCCATAAGGACTTTTTTCTTTACCACCTAACAAAATATCTGAAAGCCATACTTAAAGTCAGTAACACAATGTGAATCTGAGGTCATACCTTTTTCACATGACCATAATTTACAGCAAGTACCTTATTTCTTTGGTGCTGATCTTAATCCGTATCATAGTTTTAGTTTTTACAGCAACTTTAATAAGAATTCTAATTAATATGTGAGCAAACCAATAAATTTAGGGTGACACTGTCACTGTCAGAAATCAAACATCACCTAATTTGATGAAATAATAGACCTATTTCACAGAATATGTAATTATGTCTTATTTCCAGACAAATTTTATTAAAACAAGTCATGCTGAATACCTTCAAATATAAATTCAATTCTGTAAGTTTCCACATTTATGAGTGGAAATAGTTACTCCCTGCAATAAAAATGGTTAATTTTTTTTTCCCCCCCGTCTTAAGCTTTCCACTCTGTGGAGCATAAAATAGGAACTGGACCCTTCTAATGATGTAATGATTTGAGCCTCTGTATAGTTAAGCAGTAGAAATAAAAGTCTCCAAGCATTTGATTGCTTCCAGTACATAACAATTGTACCAAAAATCTTGCACTAGATTATACTGGTGCCCTCAATATTCTATTTATCACAAAGTAGGAGACAAACTGAAATGTCATTAAGAACATTTATTGAATTTAATTGTTGTTTAATGCTACTTATATTAAATACCAATTTTATTAGAGTTACTGATATTTTGCAGAATCGTTTGCAAAGTTAGACATGCTTAAATACTTTGCTGGTCTCACACCTGTCAGCTAGGTGAATGTTAGTTCACTTGTACAGTGTCTAACATTCAGGCCTCATGTTCTAGAGCTGTCAGATCTAAACAGAATCACATTTTAGAGGTTAGAATGGAAATGTTTGTTACACCCTTAACAAAAATCCTATTTTAACTCTTCTGTTACTGCCACAGCTTTCTCTTTACTTTTATTTTCGTACTGGAAAACATTATTAGTTTCACATAGCAGCCATTGGATTGTCTAGAATAATCTCCTGCCTATTACAGCCCATTAAACTTCAGTTTAACTTGTATTGAACATATTGACTTGTATTTGTCTAAGGCTTACTTTAAAAAAAACAAACAAAAAMCCCCACCAAATCCATACTTTTGGAAAACAAAGAAAAAAGAATCCACAATTTCCATTTGCAAATTTTATTCCATTGACTGATATATTAACATTAAAAATATTTTTTTTCAAGGGTATGGATTTCTTCCATGTTCTCTAGCTTCATTCAACATCCATTTAAAGTATGGAAACAGAACAGCTTATAGTGACCTAATATCAGTCTCACTCATACCCCATGCAATTCTGAGAAGATATTCAAAAATCCACACAAAACTGTTTTTGTCACCGAAATCGGGAGTAAAACTCCTTAACACCAATGTAGCATTAAGAAGCAGGCATTCTCTTTATTATGGCACCAGATGCAGGAGGATCACTCCGCCCAATGTGCATCCTGTATGTTGCATCAGCCAAAGTTTATATTGCTCTGTTACATACATATGCATTAAATTTCCCAGAAAGATTATACATATTCATTCCATTTCCTGGAACTAATTATCACATTTACATAGTGCATGTGGTCCAAGTCTCATTACGCATGTGGTCTGAGTCTCTGGGGGGCTTCTATGGGGGTCTCTGGTGGTCCCTAGTGGTTACTGAAGAGGTGCCTCTTAGTGTCTTTCCATGAACTATGAGCTTCTTTTCCATATATGGTCTTGGCTTGGCTCATTTCTTTGTTTGAGAAAGCTGTCTCCTTCCTAATCTTGGTTTCAACAGGTTTCTGCTGGTTTATCTGTACTCCTTTAGGATGTATCAGTTACGGTTTGAGAATTATGTCCTTGGGTGCATTCTTGTCTGAGGCCCCTGGTAACAGTTCCCCCATTCCCTCTCCCTTTTGAGACTCCTTCTTGTCTGAGGCCCCTGGTAACAGTTCCCCCATTCCCTCTCCCTTTTGAGACTCCTTCTTGTCTGAGGCCCTTGGTAACATTTTGATGAAATTAAGTAGTAAGCTGCAAATGAACTGCATTACATGTTCATAGTAGCGTAACTTTTAACGTGGCTTTGTCTGAATGACTCACTTTATCAGCGCTTCAGACTGTTGTCCCTTTTCCTGGCTGTTATTTCCAGTATTCTGTATTGCAATCTTTTTATATTTACTAGCAATTGTTTTACAACTATGGAAGTATCAAACCAATTCTGATCCAAACAAAGCCATCAAAAAGTAATCCACTTCAAGTGATGATTCCCTATTGACAACCCTTTGCCATTTATTTAATCCATTTGATAGCTAACACAAGAATTTTCTTAAATAGAAAAAAAGGGATGGTTTGGGAAATGTATGTAGAACTAAAGCATCCAGAAAGAAACCACAAAGAAATTTTCTAACCCAGAGTAGCCAATAACACCACAATAAATTCCTTAATCTGGTGCATGACAAACAGATTTTTAACTCTTGTTTTCAACTAAACAAAAAAACTTGGGGTGTGAGAAGCATGCACATAAACTCCTGTCTAAGGTAGGCTACTGCCTTCACAATAAATAGTTCAGGGCCAAAGTCTGGAAAGGATAGAATTTTTATGGAATAAGAAACTATTTTTTCACCTATCTCTAGCTAACAGTCTTAATTAGTCACTTTCCATTCTTCACTCACAATATGGATTTTCTATACTTTCTCATCATACTGTACAAGCCAATATCAAAATCAAGTAAGAAGCGAAACTAATGAAATAGTCAACAACAATAAAAAAAATAAATACAGAAATAGTTTTCAAAACCTGTCTAGAAAACATTAAGACAATCAAACTTCAGCTGAGAGGGCTTAAAACAGGTCCCATATTCCACTGAACTGACATAGACAATATCTGCAATTTCATCTTGATTAAAAATTGTACTGCTAATACTTAGTTTTGAAAAAGCACAGCTACAGAATGCTTAAGATCTTAAGGATCTGTCGTGAATACATTGTTACTGAACAATGCCACTGTTAGTTGTTGGTTGACACCAAATATGAGATTTATAAGAGTAGGGTATATTCATTAATGATGTAGAAAAATAACACCCAAAGAAAATTCTTAAAAGAAAGATGCACAAAATGGAAAGGAAGGGCATAAGTGGAGAAGAAAGTTAAAAACAAACAACCCCCCCCCCCCACGCACACACACAAGAGCTGTACCATCACTGAAGCAATGAAGTACAGGAGACAACATTCATTCCACTGATAATGCATCTCCAAGTGAGTGAAACAATGCTTTTAACTGAAAAGAGCCAGCAATAAAGTGTTGTTTTATGCTTTTTTTTTTTTCTTTCTTTCTTTCTGGAGGTGGGGAGGGAATCGGAGTACCTTGAAAATAGAAAGTCATCTATAAAACTCAATTATTCTACCAGGTGGTTTCTGTAATAGAAGTAACATGAAGCAGAGGCATAATAGGATAGGGAATCTACCAAGGTTTTATCAGAGAAAACCTACTATAGGTTAGCTTGATTTAAGAGAAGCCTCTCTGATTAAACCTTGTTTTAAATACATTTAGTAGCTTTTGTTTCACTTTATGTCATTTTTGTATAGAACRGTGAAGGCGTTATTTGTTTTGGAAGTTGGAAATAAATGCTTATTTCTTTCTTACTTTAGCCTAGCTTAAGAAAGGCTTCAAAAATAATACATTCTGCAGTTCTCACTCCAAAATCCTGCCAACCTGAATGTTCAGGGCAACTCAATTAGCTCCCCATCTCTCCAGCAGCACCCAAATGAGATCTGAGTTGACCTCATTTCCACAGCTGTCTCCAGAACATCAAAAAAGCAGATATTCTTGTAACCAGAAGCAGGCAAAAACCCTGTGTCATACCACCAGGTCACTGGGACCATGCTTGAACGTAAAAGAACAGTTCAAGACAGGGCAGTGTAAGAAGTCCCTTGGAACTTGGTCTGCCTGTATAGTGCAGAGCTGCTCTATCCCAATTTAATGGTTTGCAAAACCAGAGCAGTCCCAGGCTCCACACACCTCACAGAGCTGTTCTCCTTTCACGTGGGAGGAAGCATCATCCTCCTCAGGATACCTCCCTATCACACACTTTACCAGCTCTACATCTTAGCACATCAGAAAAGCACAAGCCCAAGCTCCACYTTCCCTCATCCCTCCCCTCCAGTGAATATTAATAATTACATGTAGTTAACTGCTAATATTACAGAAAACACTACCTCCCTTTCTCTTTCAGGACTACTTCCTTTCTCTTCATTCCTCATGTTGAGCCCCACAGTAAGCAGCCATGAACAACAAGGTCGGTTGGTTTATAGACAAGTTTCTTGTACAAGGGGTACCTTCTCCCTAAATTGCCGACTGCTTGAACCCGATGCAGAGTACAGTGAATGCTTTTTAGTAGCGTTGTCTGAGCAACTGCTCATTTCCGTAGACTAATTCTAGATCTGTTGTCCCTCGTGATCATATATAGCATGTGAAAAGTTACAGAAACTTAAGAAAACATTTTCATGAAACTCCTAGTTACAATATTGTTTCTTCACTAATTAGAAAAGCTAAGTTGTCCTAATAGTCATCTGTTTAAGCATTCTTTGTAAAAATACCCTACTCATCTGTGATTAGAGTCTACAAAAAAAAAGATTTTCCCAAAGTTTGCTGAGGTGCCTGATCTCAGTGTTGTTTACAGAGAATGTGTATTAAATGTATTAGCTAGATTTTGAAACACACACATATGCTGTAATCCATAATGAAAGGATAAAGTCTTTTATCTCAGACTTTACTTATCCCTTGACCTTTCCAAACTGGTTTTATGACACTAATGAAGCATACTGTATGGACAGATTTTCTACGTTACACATTATTCCCATTCACATCAGGAAGCATTTAAAAGGTACAGAGGTACTTATGCACTTTGTTGAATGGAAGTATCAAAGGATTTTAAGACAGTAGCAGCAAGCTGTTTCTAGCTTACATGAAAAGCACCTTTATGTACCAGGGATTCTCCATAGATTTAAATGGAGAAATAGAGACATCTTGTTTCCTAAATTCCGGGAGTAAATTACTGCAAAACTGAAGGAGTAAAAGTTGATATTCTATAATATAAAAACCACCTTCACTGGCTCGTTAGCAGCTATAAATTGCTTTAATTCAAAGTTTCATATCACCCTCCTGATTTCTTGAGTAGAATTTTCCACTGTTTTTAAGAAAAAAAAAGTAGGTGGAAAAAAAAAAATCAATATTTGTCTACAGATGTAACTCAGGCAACCACTGTATTTTTAAATAATCAGCAAGCTGTGAAATTAACATTTGAACCTATAAATTGGACTTTTTAGCCTTAACTTCAAAAGAAATATTTCTTTTAAAGCTCTATCAGTACAACAATCCAAAGTAGCAGTATGCTACAATGGGGAAAGGAGACAGATGTTCCATTGGGGAATACTCAAAAGCAATGATTACCATGGAAAAAACAAACAATGGCAGATATCCTTTCCATTGATTCCTTCAGAATTGAGAGACAGCATGTGAGAGTGCCCCAAAAAACAAACATACGCTTTCTAGTGGTAGCAGAATTTTTGCTAATAACACTTTGTAAAGCCTGAAGTAAACGTTTATCTGGACTACAAAATTAAACGAGAGGGAAAAGAGTGAAGAATAACCCTTCAGCAACATTTCTTTTAAGTGTTTTTCTGAAAGAGTAAGCTGATTACAACTGTTAATTACAACCATATAGCTATTTTGGTTAGGGAATCAATCTTTTTATTATGACAGTAAGTATCAACATGTTCATAGTAAGCACGTTATCATATAATAATAGCTTTTATTCACTGTAGCTATTCCCCTCCTCTACTAGAGACTTCTATAAAATAGACTTTCAACTACTACAACTCTAACTACAGGCTCTAACATAACTAAAGCAATACCTTCAGACTTTTTATCCACATTTACTTCATCTGGTTTAATTCATAACTGGCTGGCTGGACAGAGAGTGGTCACCAGCTGAAAACTGCCTGAAAGGCACCAGCACCACTTTGGATAACATCTTTAGTTCCTCTGTAAACCACTGCATTATAGGTTTCGTGCCATGCAAAAGCATACCATACAGCTATGTGGTCCCAAATTGGGGGTTCGTTACCCGGTGTGCAACAAGTCAATCCACACACAGAGTCGAGATATCGTTTTATTTCGAGATTGTGCAGTCGGGTGCTAGGGGGTAAATCCACAAAGCGAGCACACCAAGTATTTCTTTATCATTCTATTTATACAGTTTTTCTCAGCCAAGAGCTGCTTCTTGTCCTGCCCCTATTACACGATTGGTTAAGTTATCTGCATATTGCTTACACTGCACTTCTCACTTACGCATGCCCAGTGGGGAARGGTCTCCCCRCAATTAGGGGGCTTCAGCCTAGTGGGTGTAATTTTTAGCATTATAATGATATTATAATGAAGAAAGTTCACTCTCGGTTACATCTAGTTGTTGTTTTTTTGCTGACTGATTAGATGTATACAGGTTCCCAGGATGTTCCTAACTTGAAGGACAAACATCGGTGCTTACACTGATTAGGAGTTCCTCCCCTGTTCACTCCTGGCAGCTTCAAAGATAGGTGCTCTGGTCCTAAATCTTAACCATTTAAATTCCTTCCAAAGTAAAATTCGCAAGTTCAGTTAATAATTCAGATAACAGCTATAGTCACATTTTAAGCATTTAGCTTTCTGTGAATGGTGCCTTACACATCAGAAACTGCAGGGAAAAAGGGATTCTCTCCTTTAAATACTGGACTATTTATTAGATTTTTGTCCCTGTAAGGTATCTTTCATCCAGTCAAACAAGAAGTTACAAATATTATTCAAAAAATGCCAGAGCTTGCCTTGACTGCTTGGTGGACAGTGTCTGTGCTGTCTATACCCATGATCTGTCATTAGTACTGAAAACTCAAAGATTTTGTCCTTCAGCCACTGGCCAGTGGTCCTAATCATGGTGCAAGAAAGCTTATTGCTCTCCAAAAGAAAAAGCATTCAGTGAAAGACATTAAAACACAGAGGTGTTCCTAAAAATCAAGACCTAGAAACCAGAGAATATTGACTTAGTTTTGAAACATGAATCTGGATTCCTATTCTTGTTTCATTCCCTCTGAAAATACATTTCTAAGGGGTGGGGTAAGGGACACACTAAGAACTCTAACATGTATTTCACTCATTTTATACTACTATGAGCCCTCTTCTACTATACATTCTTTTATCTGTGTTCAGTTCTGCAATGTGATCTTCAGATGGTAAGTAAATTAAAAAGACAATACGTCAGAACAGGCAGAATGGCAGTATCACCAATTTAAATAGTCATTTTTACTGCAGGCCACCAGTACTTGTAAGAATCCAAATTACTAATGGACATATAGAATACTACATCATAATATCACACAAAGCACAAACTTTCCAAGCCCCTTCACCCCCATTTACACCTTTCATAATTTCATAGGTAGGGCCCACAGACAGATATGAAACCTGTAACATCTCTTGAATAAAATTAAAAAAAAAAAAATCCGCTTATAATCTGGTCTGCCGATCAGTTTGGTTCTCCTGCAGAACAGAAACTACAGAATTTCAGCTAGGAGTATTTGGATGTGGTCTCTTTGTTTTTACTGTAGTTGTATCACAAGACCTCAGCTTACAAGAGAGGAAAAAAAAAGCATTCTTAGATTCTTAGGTCACACCTAGTGTTTTTATTTGAACTACATCTCATTATGGCAGTCTCCAATAATTAAATATTACAGCAAAAGTTAATTGGAAGGTTCCCACATAAGAAGTTAGAACAATCCCAATTCACTCAAATAGCAGCATTCRTGTTTAATGAACTTACGATACAGCATCAATGGCTTCTAATGGAAGCCTGTCTAAGGAGGCTCGAGTTTAGAGGGCATGCTGCAAGAGCATGGCAGTCCAAGAACCCAGAAAAGCCCTAGCAATGTCAAAGCAACAGAAGAAGTTCACTGCTGCCCACTGACGGAAAGCATAGAATCTTTTCCTGCTCATATATTTCATTTTTTAAAAAGTGAATTCTAGTGCTGAGGACATGCTATTATAACTTCTGCACATAGCGCATGTTGCAACTTACAGCAATGTTCAACTAGCTAAAATAGGATTTAAAACCTGAGTATACAACTCAGGTATACTACATTGGTCACACCAAAAATTCAAATCTGATGTTAAATTAACACTTCAAATAGTCATCTCATGTCTACCAGAAGGAAATGATTTCTTGGACACAAACATTACTGAGATGCTGAACTTGAATTCAATTTCCAAGAACTACAAGTAAAGCTACTGTTTAAAAAAGAAAAAAGATAGAAGGACAAAAAGACAAAAAAATAGTCAACTGCAAGTTTTTCCTTTATTGTGGATATCAGTCATATACCATCTGTATTTTATGTGATCTGGAAAGTTTTATGTTCCGTCCCTTAAATGCCACCAACACATATTTGGAAACCTAGTCTTACATAGCAAGAAGAATCAAAGAACATCTCAGAAGCCAAGATCATCCTCCAAGAGCATAAGTAGCAAGTTGTATTTTTGACATTTTAAGGACCTTCCAGACAGGAGCTTCTTGATATTTTATAAAGGAATAATTCCTTACAAAGATASTAAGCTACTTACTTTCTAAATGTAATTAGATAAATTAGACCAGAATATGTTTTAGTGTACAATTAAGATTTTCAGTTTTTCACATTTTTCTTCACTAAAATCATCTCTAAGGTCAAAATGTGTTTAAACAAGCCACCTTTTACATTGTGGTGAATGATTTTTACATTCATAGTTTGTCCTATTCAGGAAATCCACATTCCATGCAAGACTACTCAAGTGAAAAAGCAGCTACCTAATGTTTGATAACATTACTGTTGTACTGTTTTTATTCACTAGTCCCACGTTACAAAAAGTGTAAGACCAAAAGAGAAGATAGGCCCTGACAAAACTACTATGCATCTTCTGCTTTTAAAAGTCACAAACCAATCACATAATGAGAGTTGGTTTCTGTGGATATAGATACAGGTACTATGCAGTATACAAACCGGTATCATAATCCAAGAAGCAGTAACCAGACGTATCGTTGGGCAGCTGTATTATTCTAGACTCTGGATTTGTGGGTATAATTTAGATTTAGATATTCAAGTCAATAATTTACTCACTTTTTCCTAACAATTTCTAGTGACATTATTTAAATCATTCAGTGAAACTGTCAGATATAGTAAGGTATCTACAAAGCATTATAGATTTTGATGTAGTCACAGAACTTTAGTTCATGAAATTTATTCAGTCTTCTTGCACATTAACATTCATAACACAACCAAACATGAAAGGCACCTAGTAAAGCAATGTAGAGATACAGGTCAAGACTTACCGAGATTAATGTTTCTCTGTGTTTATGGTTGTGTTGCTGACACTATGTTCAGAAGGCTACAAGTCTGAAGCAAAACATTTGASAGTAGTTATCATAATGGCTGTTTGCATTAAAAACGTAGTCATTGGTAGGTTAGTAAGGAGAATGACACTTTAATGACTATATGACCAGAAACGGAGCACAAAGCAAACTTCTATTTGCACAACTGAATTTGCTATTCTTCCACTTATCTGCAGACATCTCAAAAGTCAGACACAGGTTGGCTCCTGGCATTTTTCCACACACCATGGCTTCCCGCACTGCTGTCACTCCTGCAGCATCCCCTAGCAACACCCTCTGCTGCTCCAGCTGCTCTCTACAACCAACACCCACATCCCTTCGCAATCATTCCTTGACTTGCATTCCCACCCAAGTTCTTTCTAGGTTACTTTCCCTCTTGTAACCTCCGTGTCTTTCAGCTCTGAGTCAGTCACTGATGTTTTCTGGATTTCTTAGTCAATAATAACCTGAGGCTTGCAGCTGCTCCTGAAACACCCCTCAAATCCTCATGCTCCTTTCCATTTCATACCATCATCCTCTCAACCATTTTCAGAAAGTGCAAAAAGCAGCTTTATTATTGTCACAACAGCTCTTTAGAGAAATACAGACAGAAGAGACAAAACTTCACCTCACAATCTCTGAATCAATCTTCAAATGCTACAAAAGGCCTGCAAACACATTTGCTAGCAACTTACAAATTCAATTAACCTGAGTAGAAATCCTTCCTCTGTGCTACTGTTTATGACTCACTGTCTCATAGTACCTCTTAAATGTAAAAGAAGAGGATACCACCAAGTCTGCTGAATTATTCATCAGTTTTACTGATGTTTTCCCAAATATCTTGCATTCCTAGACTGATAAAAAGAATTGATTGTTTTGAATTAAAAGCTCAAAGAATAGAAATCATATGGAAAGGGCAGATGTCAGAACTTAACCAAGTTGCAAACTAACTCAAAATACTTGGTGTTTGTTTAGGCTGATGTGGAAACCCTACACTTTTTTCTTACACATGAAATCTATTGTTTCTACACTAGTTTTCAAGAGTAGGTAGAGTGCAAAAGTGAACTAGAAAAGGAACCTCCTTAAAAAAGATGATCATAAAATAATACAAGCACCAAGGCTAACTCATCGCTAAATCAGGGAATAATTACTGATGATTTCCATACATACTTTTATACCCTACCTTGTTTAATAATCAAATGATGTGCTACACAAAACCCTTAAACCTTCAATTAGGCATAGCAAATGCCTGAGAAGAGGTTTATTAGCATCACAGAAAGGCTCCCAGCTGACTTCCAGATGAACATATAAAATAAGGCTAAGGGGATAATACAAGGCTGAGATTTCAGAGAAGCACAGGGTTATTAAAATTTTGAGTTTGTTCTGGCAGTTATTCCAGAATGAGATTTGTTTATTTATTCCTGTTTTCAAGAAGAACAGCAGCATGGTGTTTTTTCTTGAAAGCTGCTGGGGTAGACGATTCCTTAATCTGAAGCAAAGAAATCAGAGCTACCTGAAAGATTAGGCATAGCTGCATGTTATATTCCATAAAAATGGGTTGCACATAAATATTAGCTAGAACTAAAATTCATTAGTGCTTTAGTATTTAATTAGAACTAGGTTTTCTGTTTATTCAGTAAAATTATTTCCCAGCTCCACAAAATTTAGATTTTTTTTAAATTACAGCTTGCAAAATGAAATAACATACTACACTTGCACAACATTTTTCCTAAGTTATATAGAAAATAGTTTACAATAGCATTTAAGCATTTTGCACTGATATAAACGTATTTAAGAAGTCAGCACATGTGAAAAGTTTGAATCTTCTACAATATTTATTCTTTTCTTCGTGGTTTTAGTTCCACCTTCAAAAATACATCAGCTCCAGTGTAAGATTATACAGCATAGGTCACTAATGTCTGTTAAATTATGTCTTTGAGGACCTTGTCACTACAGAGTTAATTTTATGTTTCCATCTCATTTAAGAGTTTTTCTACCATTAAGGCATCGTGTCCAGCACAGACCAAATGGAGACATCTGTATGCTCTAATACCAGCTCTTACATAGCTTTAAAAAGAACTCTGTTTCTCCTGTCTTTGCATAGTTATTCCTAATAGTCTTTAAGGGTAACAAAGCTTAAATATAATCAAAGTATCTTGAAAACCTTATTCTAAAGTAGATATTGTTCATCTAATCCTATACTTTTTTTTTTTCCAATCACATAAGAGACCTGCAAGCAACAATATGTTTCACTGTTAATTTGGAAGACCATGTACAACAGACAAAAGGAACTACATTAAGAGAAACTACATTAAGAACATTAAGAGCAACTAGATGAAGAGAAAAAGACATGTACACACACACTCCTACTATGCCCTTAATGTATTTATTTCAGGATAGAATAGAACTCTTCTCTGAACTTATTAGTATCTGTTCTAGCACATGACCATAAACTTGCCAATATAATGCTTTCTAGCCTCATAAAGGCTGTCACTGAACAACAGAAAAGCTCTGAAGAAACAAAGTATGGGACAGCTCTAAAGACAACAGAGGTGGGACTTCTTGTTTTAAACGGAGTTTTTAAAGAAGTCCCACTGACAAAATTGAGTTGAAGCAATGTAAAAACAGGTTATATAACTAGCTATTATTTTAAGCCTGAAGCTCACCACTTTTTGTAGTTCGTGTTATTCAGTTTCTCATCTTCCCCATCACTGTTCACAGTTCTGGCAAAACATATGAAGGATGGAAGAAACCAGCTTTTTATAATGGTATGTTACTATGTTTTTCCCCCCACAACAGGCCCTTTCGCACAAAACCTATCTTTTTTTAAGCTGCAGATATTTCTTCCCTAGTAATAGCTGAAGACAAGTACCAGCCAGGGAACACTAGAGCGCTGCCTTGCTGAGCGGGCAGAGTGCCACCATAACAGATAGGAGTAAACATCTGAGGCAAGAAGCCTGCACACATTTAAGCCTTTCAGCCTCAATTTCCAGAGGAGAAGCTACACCAACATACAGCACTGCAACTTGAGCAGAGAGCTAGGTACTTACCAGATGCATTCCACTACACAGCAATTCAATGAAGTGTTAACCTTACTAGTAGATCAAGCAAGCTTTTAATCAAAAATCTTTCCCAGATTTACCAAGAGGAAGAAAGCAGAAGCARTTCCAGCTCTGAGTACCATCTGTTACAGTCTGAGTCAACATCACAAGCACAGCTGAAAAGTTGTGCTTTTGTGCTCTGTCCCTTCATCCAGGTCATTGATGAAGAAGTTGAACAAGACTGGASCCAGTACTGACACCTGGGGGACACCGCTAGCTACAAGCCTCCAACTAGACTCCGCGCCACTGATCACAACCCTCTGAGCTCTGCCATTCAGCCAGTTCTCAATCCAGCTCACTGTCCACTCATCTAAACCACGCTTCCTGAGCTTGTCTATGAGGATGCTATGGGAGATGGTGTCAAAAGCCTTGCTGAAGTCAAGGTAGACAACATCCACTGCTCTCCCCTCATCTACCCAGCCAGTCATCCCATTGTAGAAGGCTATAAGATTGGTTAAGCATGATTTCCCCTTGGTGAAGCCATGCTGACTACTCCTGATCACCTTCTTGTCCTCCACATGCTTGGAGATGGCCTCCAGGATGGGCTGCTCCATCA